>NC_136500.1:142314617-142322117 GCF_053919585.1 Euprymna scolopes | reverse complement strand
CCATATGTAATATATTGATATTAGCATTCTGTAGATATTCAGTGTAAATGGAGACGCTCTGATATTATTGTAGCTTTTTTGTAAAAATTGCAAAAGTATTTATCCAAGCCAGCAGGAATGCCCTGCGTAGCCAGGTCGTAAAATACGTTTAAATATGATACTTTAATTCTTGCAGATTTTATATATATTATTATAGAGTTAATGTTTTATAGATGTTTTTTTTATATATTATAAAGTTGAGACTTTAAAAATAAAAAATAAATATATCTATACGACTTGGGTACGTCAGTATTGATCGAAACCGAATCCCAAACTTATATATATATATATATATATATATATATATATATATATATATATATACATATATATACATATATATATACATATATATACATATATATATACATATATATACATATATATATATATATATATATATGTATACATATATATATATAGGTAGCTAGATAGATATATGTAATCAGATATATATATCGAGATATATATAGATATCTATATATATGTGTATATATATATATATATATATATATATATATATATATATATATAAGTTAGAAAAGCATTTCATTCAAGACATGAAAATTGTTAAACAAAATGTGTTTACTATAGGCTTTAAAAATAAAGGTACAAGATTCAATTTGAAATTTATTTATCTTCAAAGTGCACTTATATAAATTTTACAAAGTAAGGTATAAAAATTTAATTTAAATTGAATAAAATAATTACCTTGGATTTATTTTATGTAATGTACATACTTTTGCACTTTTTAAAAAAATCATTGAAAGTTTTATATCTATATCATTAATTTCTAGATGAAAGATAATGTTTTTAAATTGCAACAAAATGTATATTACATAAAATAAATCCAAGGTATTTTTGAAAATTAATTTAAATAAAATTTTTATACCTTACTTTGTAAAATTTATAAAAGTGCACTTTGAAGATGAGTAAATTTCAAATTGATTCAATTTGAAATTTAAAAACATTAATTGATTCAAATTTCAATTTAAAAACATTATCTTTCATCTAGAAATTAATGATATAGATATAAAACTTTCAATGATTTTTTTAAAAAAGTGCAAAAGTATGTACATTACATAAAATAAATCCAAGGTACCTTAATTTTCTTGTACCTTAATTTTTAAAGCCTATAGTAAAATATATTGTTTAACAATTATTATGCCTTGGATTAAATGCTTTTCTAACTTATATCTTATCTATTTTAAGATTATAATTTAAAGCTTTCCTTCTCTCTATTTCGGTTTGTATTTCTCCTCACACCACAACTCATTTTTGCAACCCCCTCTTTGTATTATTACAGGTCTGAATATTCTGTCTATTTCAGTTTGTATTTATCCTCACACTACAACTCATTTTTTGCAACCCCCGCTTTGTTATACAGGTATAAATAACGAGAAAATCTTAATTTTTTAAAACAAAAACTGTAAAATAACTTTTTTTAGATTAAATCTTTTAAAACTTTTTCAGAATAGAACATCTTTACAATTTAATAAGGAACATATTTCATATAGTTTTCATTAACAAATATTCAGTACATAACGAGAAAAATAGAGATACAAATTCCAAAAGGGCTGTATAACTGGTTGCGGTCAATAGTAGTCCTCGCCAACGAAAATCTTTGTCATTCTATTATTATTATTATTATTATTATTATTATTATTATTATTATTATTATTATTATTATTATTATTATTATTATTTAAAACTAATAACACCTCAATTTTCTTTATTGTTTTTCACCCCAAAACAAACTTGTTTGGCGTAGGAGGCTATTACTTAGGATCATGTGTAACGGTGATTTGGGGTAGTTGAGTAGCGAGATGTCTGTTAACCTTACATTGAAACCATCAATTTGCTAATACAGTCAAAGATGCAGAAGACCAGGAGATAATTCAAAACTCTGGCATGCAGAGCGAAAACACTATTAGAATATGCGGTATTTGGGCATCTAGTGACCTACATAGTCAAAGGGCTGAGAGTTTGCTGCTTGTGTTCGCCGGAAGTATATATTACCAGCCCGAGAATATATATATATATATATATATATATATATATATATATATATATATATATATATATATATGAATAAATGTTTGGAGGTACAAAATTTATATAATAATAATAATTGAATAATAATAATAATAATAATAATAATAATAATAATAATAATAATAATAATAAATATTCCTCTTGATGTAAGAAAACGAAGGAAAGGAAAATTATCTAAATAGTAAACACGGTTGGTTTGTTATTTTAACAGCAGCGCTGACGTGTATTTAGCAGCAGCAGCAGCCGTATGACTAGGTATATCAGAATTTTTGTAGGAATTTTTGACACCCCTAACACGAAACTGCGAATAAAATATAAAAATCTCGTAATTTCTCATTTAAAAATGTGTTGTTTATTTTCTTTATGGATTATACTTCCAAAATAAACTATTAAAGTTGTATAAAAAGTAATAGAAATATTTTTTTTATTTTTTAAAAAACAGTAATGAAATCAATTGAATTTTACGAGTTCAGTATTTTTCAATTTTTAAACTTAAAAAAATCTATCAAAATTTTTCTATTGATTCTATTTTTACGATATTTTCCGGGTCAATGTGAAATTTTATGCTCTTTCCAATAAACCGAATATAATATTTTAAACAAACGTCTTTTTTCTTTAATTCACGCTCCCCGTTTAAAATGTCTATTAAAAATAAATAATTAATTTACTCACCAAAGGTTTAAATATCACAATACAGGGTGACCCCAACAAAACCGAGCCCCAACTCTAATTAGGTCCCTTTTCGTAGTGTTTTATTTGAATGAAATGAAACTTTGGTCATAACTAGTTTATTATATTCCAAACATCACATCAAAAACACTAGGGTCTTTGGCCTTTTTCTCTGTTCTACAGCATATGTTCTAGATGGCCTCCATTTAGCTTTTGTTTTTTGGGGCCCCCCTGCATAATAATTTTGTTAAAAAAAGTAGTGTTTTTTAGAAATTTACCTGTTAAGTCCGAAGTTTAAAACCTTTTTTTTAAATCACGTTGTTTTTTTTGTTTTCTTTTTTTAATGAAACTTTGTTCCTTTAATTGAAAAAAAATAGGGTTTGACTTACATTTTTTGAGTAGTTATAAGCTTGGAAAGACAGGGAGGAGGTCAAATTAGTCAATATTTTTTACAAAGTTCCTGACAAATTACTGTATGACACATATGTAAATGCCTTGCTGGTGCGCGAGATAACATCACAGCTGAGGAGTGAAAGAGAAGAAAAGCCGAGAGGAAAAAAGGACACACGTAGATGCCAAGAGACAGAAAAACACGCGCGGTGATAGGTAAAAACCATATGGGCTACCAGGGGATTTGAAAGCAAGAGTTAGTTCGAGAACTTTTAAAGCAAGATGCAATCCGAACTTTGAACAACAACAAAATTAGTCGGAAAACCGCGCGCTATTGGGCGAGCAGTGGACATAGCTATAGAAATCAAAAGAAAAATTTAACATAAAAATAAAAAACGCGTGGCGGTACACAGACGCGGCGATAGACGCGCAGAAGAGATTTGAAACCGCCGTGACGACGGGACAAGCAGGCATGTCGACGCAGGAATAGTAAATAGACTTCGTAGCCTCGTAGGGGATGTCCTTTTCTCTTTCCTGCAACCTCTTTCTCATAGAAGAGATGTTGCGAGTTTATCTCTGCTTTATCGTTATTTTTATGGCAAGTCCATAGCTGAATTCTAATCTATGCCCCCCCCGCGCTTGCCAAATTTTCTCCTGATCTTAAATGGAACACATACATTAAATCCGTTGCCAAGGCCGCTGGTAAAATGGCGGGATCCTATATCGATCCAGTAGATATCTCACTGCTGATGAAATTCTCTATCTATATAAGAGCCAGTACGTCCAAGGATGGAGTACTGTTACCACGTTTGGGCAGGAGCTGCTAGAAAGGACTTATCCTGCCTTGATAGAGTTCAAAACAGACTTCGTAGCCTCGTAGGGGATGTCCTTTTCTCTTCCTTGCAACCTCTTTCTCACAGAAGAGATGTTTAGAGTTTGTCTCTGCTTTATCATTATTTTCATGGCAAGTCCTTGGCTGAGCTTCAATCTATGGTCCCCCTTGCCAAACTTTCATAAGAAACACTCATCTAGCAGAAAACACTATCACTAATTTCCCCCACTCTTTATCTGTACCTAAACCTAAAATAGATTCCATGAGCAAAGCTTCTTTCTTAGAACTGCATGCCTATGGAACTTTCTTCCGTTTTTCTGCCTTCCAGCTGACTACAATATGGTTGTGTTCAAGTCTAACGTAAACAAGTTTTTGATGAGCCGTTCCATATAAGATAACAAATTTACCGAATTTCCATTACTAACGATTACTATATTGTCCAATTTCTACTGTACACTCTTTAACCTTTATCCTCGAGTGGTCTCTTGGCCTTGAAAAGTGGTGATGCCTATGTAAAAAAAGCATGTAAACTACTGGACGAAGTAAGAGACTTTCAAAGCACAATGGTATACGTTGTTGGAAAGTAGCGTGAATAAATGCCTTTTGTTTTAAGCAAGTCGAATTTCTTCTTTTTTTTTTTGTTCCTTTGCGATTATCTCTCCATGCATGGTATGTGTTGACATGTAGCGACAACGTTACGTAAGATTATTCGGCGCCGGAAGAGCAGGCCTTTTCATATTCAAAAAATTCAAAATGAGAAAGAATAGAAAAGAAAATAAACACAGTAAGAGAATGCAGTCCGAATAAAGCCGAGATGGAAAACTTGGAGAAAGAACAAAAAATAATTGCACCGGTTTGTATGTACTATCGTTCTTTTATTTGGTTTTAAATGTATTTATTCACACAGCCCATAAACCTACATGTTTATCAAGATATAGGACTTACTTTAAATATATATATATATATATATATATATATATATATATATATATATATATATATATGTCGTAAATAATCTCACCCGCTACTTAATTGGCTGAAAATTTTTAGATGGTATGAATTGGTCTCTGCCTACAATTAACCATTCGGTCAGATCTGATACTATAGAGGACACTTCCTTTTTAAACATGGAGTGCAGAGGTAAATCAGATATGAATGTACAGAAGCTATCCCAGTCAGCCATAGAGTATCGGTATACAGTACAGTGGAGGGGTACGTCTGGAGGCTTCTTACATTTCGTTTTTATCTTCTGATACGACGGAGTGGTTGGAGGATCCTAGAGGAGAATGAACAGAACATGAACATAGCTCAGGGGAAGTTGAGAGAAAAAGGTCTAGGAGGCTTGCATATTGACCGGGTGTATCGAGCACACGGGTGGGTTCGCGAACAATCTGAGTGAGGTTATAAGCAATGGCAAAATCATGACAAATCCTCCCCTCATCATCTGTCTTATTTGAATGGGTCAGCCATTCCACGTTATGGACGTTGAAGTCACCACAGATGTGGATGTTAGCCGAGGGATGTGAAGACAGTATGTGGTCTATTTTCTCAGATATGCTCTTAAAGATAGTAACTCCGCTGTTGTGGGGCCTATAGAGGGCAAATATAAATGCAGTGGTGTTAGCAAGTGCAACCCTGAAGCACATATAGGGTAAATTAGGATCTTCTCTAGAGATGTCCCTGCCACACGGGAAGCCATCCTTAATGTAGGCACATATTCCATGCCCATGGCGATCTTGGGTGTCAGATTTAGCTGTTAAATTGGAGTATCCATTAATTATGAACTCATCTAGGGAAGTGGTCGGCCCTATTCCAGTTTCACTTAGAAATAATATGGCAATATAGCAGTCCCAGTACTTTGCGCCTGCTGATAGGACAGCCTCCTTAGTGGTTAATCCAAGGTTCGGGTCCCTGACTACCAGGCGGATAACGTCAACCCAGACAAAACGCTTACCTCCAGCACCCTTACTAGTGACATGACCACAAGTACAGACAGAGACAGAAAAATTTCCGACATCTCAGACTACTGGTCACCAAGTACTACCGACCTTTAAGCAGCTTTTTCTTAACCCTTTGTCAGAAAAATCACCCATTGAATGAGGACTGAATGACAAAATAGGAGAAGCGAGAGTTACTGGAGCTACCGATAAAACATCCACTGTATTATCTATTCTCAAGTGGTGGCGGGTGTCTATTTAAATAGACATCCCAACGAGTTATTTACGGGCATCAATTCCATGGTCGAGTGGGAGAACTGCCGACTGTCAACACGACGGTTCTAGGTTCAATCCTTGGCTTGGGAAGGATGCTAGGCTAGCGGCACTGATGAGTTGTGATACAACAAAACAGGACTGTATATCGATGACTACAAATATATATATATATATATATATATATATATATATTGTATATATACGTGTAGATAAATAAAAAGGAAAAAACTGTATTATGTGTTCATCAACGTTTCGTCTTTATTTCGAGACTTCCTCTGGATGAAGGAGATTAAGAAGCAAAAAACACCAGTACAAAATATTTGAAAATGTTTCACGTGGATGAATGAGATTAAGAAACAATATAAATTCGGGAGTGTCTCAAGGGTCTATCCTTGGACCTCTGTTGTTTCTAATATTCATAAATGACCTCCGCGACAAAATTGCCTCTGAGATGGGTATATATGCTGATGACACCACACTATAACAGGACATGAAAACAAATGAACACATATCTAAAGAAGTGACAGAAACACTAGAAGATGACCTCCAATCTATAGTGGAATGGGGTCAATTATGGGTGGTCAAGTTCAATGCCGCCAAGACTAAACTAGTTTCCTTCAATAATTAAAGAAACCTTCTCTGCCACCAATAGCAATGGCCAATGACACTTTATCTGAGGGTACATCTTTCAAACTCCTTGGCCTAACGTTCACAGGAAACATGAGTTGAAACAATTGCATTGAAAACATTGCCAGGGCCGCTGCAAAGAAAGTAGGCTCTCTCTACCGTGCTAGAAAATTACTAACACCCAAAAGTATCCAGTACCACTATAAGGCCACCATTCACCCATGTATGGAGTATTGATGTCATATTTGGGCTGGTGAATTTGTTACTAGTCTCTCGCTCCTAGACAAGGTTCAAAAGAGAGTCGCCAATCTGATAAGCCCTGAACTGACATCTAAGCTTCAGCCTCTGTCCCATTGACGAAATGTTGCATCTCTCTGCCTGTTCTACAAGTATTTTAATGGAGAATGGTCTGACGAACTGAAAGCACTTGTGCCCGCACGACGTAAACACCCTCGACAAACCCGACAGGCAGCTAAATTCCATCCCCACACAGTAGAAATCCCTAGATGTAAAATATCTTTCTACTCCAGTAGTTTCTTCCCCAGAACCATTAGACTTTCGAATGCCATTCCCGGTTCCTGCTTTCCAAACTCTACTGACGTGCAGAAGTTCAAGTGCAACGTGAACCGATATCTTGCTGCCCAAATTTCCACATAGTACCCCAGTAGATGTTAC
>NC_136500.1:142307117-142312117 GCF_053919585.1 Euprymna scolopes | reverse complement strand
CTTGATTCTCTACAGTGCAATGTAGATAAAATATATTGTGGCCTTAGTCACTGCGTGAAAGCATATAAGTCTTTTTCCTCGTATACTCCAGGGGGAGGTCTAACTAGGTCTTTAAGGCTATCATTCGATTTAACTAAAAATAGGTGATTTCTTCGATTTCAATGAGAAAAATCCGACTAAGTATGGAAGGTGCGGACATTTGATAATCGTAATTCACTACCTTATAATGTCGGTTCTCTCTGCTAGTATATATATATATATATATATATATATATATATATATATATATATGGGTGTGTGTGTATGTATATATATATATTTATATATGCACATGTATGCATATAAGTGCATATATGTATATATGTATATATTTTGTATATATATATTTATATATGTATATATGTCTATACATATTCATATATATAAATGTATATGTATATATGTATATATGTATATGTGTATATGCATATATGTATATATATGCATATATTTGTATATATGTGTATATATGCATATATATATATGTGTATATATATGCATATATACATATATATGTATATATACATATATATGTGTGTATATATGTGTGTATATATACACACACATATATATGCATATACACACGCATATATATGTATATATATGCATATATACACACATATATGAATATATATGCATACACAAACACACATATATATATATATATGTATAGATATGTACACATACACACACATGTATATTTATATAATGCAATTTACCAAGAAAAAATGTCTGAAATAAATTTTTCGCGAGGCAATTCACTTTCTATGGTTGATTGACAGGTCACGTATTCTGTGAGAAAAAAACCAAATGTTCATCTTTAATTGATGTCATAATCCGTGCGACAACATTAAGAATGTGGAATAAGCCGGCGATAGAGGCAATAAAGAGAACGCAATAAATATTTTTAAACGGATATTCCGAATGAAATAAACGTAGATGGATATAAGACAGTTTAATATATCGAACATAAGGTGATGCATAGATAAATATGTGGATCGATGAATAGATGTTTTTTTTGTATATTTTTAGAATTATCTGAAGTTATTAAGTAGGAAAAAATGATGCTTGATATCAAATAACTTACATTAAATATATGTTTTGATATTGGAGCAGACTTAATCAAGGTTGTGTTTCGTGGAATATAAAATATATATATTTAATCTCAGAAAATATTAGGTCAGTGCAAAAATAATGTCGTTTTTTAAACACACACACACACACACACACACACATATATATATATATATATACAAGTGAGGATAAATACAAACTGAAACAGAGAGAATATTCAGACCTGTAATAATACAAAGAGGGGGTTGCAAAAATGAGTTGTGGTGTGAGGAGAAATACAAACTGAAATAGAGAGAAGAAAAGTTTAAAAATATAATATTAAAAAAATAAGATACAAGTTAGAAAAGCATTTCATCCAAGGCATGAAAATTGTTAAACAAAATGTTTTTACAGTAGGCTTTAAAAATAAAGGTACAATATTCAATTTGAAATTTATTTATCTTCAAAGTGCACTTTTATAAATTTTACAAAGTAAGGTATAAAAATTTAATTTAAATTGAATTAAAAAATTACCTTGGATTTATTTTATGTAATGTACATACTTTTGCACTTTTTAAAACAAATCATTGAAATTTTTTTTCTATATCATTAATTGCTAGATGAAATATAATGTTTTTAAATTGCAACAAAATGTACATTACATAAAATAAATCTAAGGTAATTTTTTCATTTAATTTAAATAAAATTTTTATACCTTACTTTGTTCCTATTTACAATGCCTCCCCACGGGACAGAGTTAGACACCAGGGTCGTTTTTTTAACGTGGAGAAAAGGAACAAAAATAAAAAAATTGTCTCAGTCGTGAAGGATTTCTCCTCCACTGACAGAGAACAAGAAATTGAAGTGCAGCATCTGAAGAACAGATACTACACTTTGATCTTGTCCCAAAGGCCAGGTATTGTAAAATTTATAAAAGTGCACTTTGAAGCTAAATAAATTTCAAATTGAATCTTGTCCTTTATTTTTAAAGCCTACAGAAAATACATTTTGTTTAACAATTTTCATACCTTGGATGAAATGCTTTTCTAACTTGTATCTTATTTTTTTAATATTATATTTTTAAACTTTTCTTCTCTCTATTTCAGTTTGTATTTCTCCTCACACCACAACTCATTTTTGCAACCCCCTCTTTGTATTATTACAGGTCTGAATATTCTCTCTGTTTCAGTTTGTATTTATCCTCACACCACAACTCATTTTTTGTCAACTCCATCTTTGTAATACAGGTCTGAATAATGAGAAAATCTGAATTTTTTAAACAAAATCTTTAAAATACCTTTTTTTAATTAAACTTTTTTTTAACTTCTTTCAGAATAGAAAATCTTTCAAATTTAATAAGCAACATGTTTCGTATAAGTTTCATTAACAAATATTCAGTAAATAACGAGAAAGATAGAGAAAAAAATTTTCAAAAGGATTTTATAACTGGTTACGGTAAATAGTAGTCATCTTTTTGATTAAAAAACGACATAATTTTTGCACCAACCATACATATACCAAACTATTCTTGGGTTTAAGAATTTATTATGCGAGAATAACATAATAACTTTTTTTTTTACACAGTGATCACCATTTATCAAGGCCCGGTAGCCACTCAGGGATAAGGGTTATAAACTCATATACGGTGATGCGAGTTGGTTAGGAGTTGACAATTAAAGGGGTCGACTCAGCAAGAACTTGTTTACATTCCACGTGAAAGTGACTGTGTTGTAGTCAGCTGGAAAGCAGGCCAGCAGAACAGAGTTCAATGGGCGAGTCTTCTAGGAAAGAAGCTTTATCGCAAAAAAAAATTCATAATCGGATACGAGATTTTTCGATAATCGATGGATTGAAAATAATTAGGCTTGACGTGTTATTTAATGAATTATTTGATTGATCGCTTGTCTAAATCGATAATCTGCATATTAAAAGTCCTTTGGTGTGTGCAAAACGTACTATAAAAAACAATCTTTTTAAAATATATAATTAATGTTATTTTCATTACCTTTTCACGTTTCATTTAAGCTTTTATTTACGAAAAAAATGTGTAAAAATCATCTTAAAGGGAGATAATTGGGAAGTATACTTTTTTATATGTCATTAATCTTCGATTTAAATATTCATGCTATCTATCAGACTTTCTCCTCGATCTCTGTATTTATCTCTATCGTCTCTGTATTTTTATTATACAATAGCAGGCCGCTCGATATTGCCCGGTCGTAAAATACGCTTAAATCTATATACATAAAAGCGAAAATGTGTGTTTGTATGCACGTATGTGTGTTTGTTTATATGTATGTGTGTGTTTGTATATCTCGCAAAAACTTTCCACACGGGTCACGGATTTTCGACAGAATATGTATCATTTTAAACTTCCAACCTTCGCCCGACAAATATCGAAAAATTGGCCAAAAACGTTAATTTTTTCACCCTGAAATCAGTAGTTTTCTACAGGGGGGTCAGCAAAAACCGTCCTCTCATGACGAGTTCGCTTCTACGCATGCGTCATACGACGTCGTAACCTGATTTACTTTAAATATTTGAAAAAGCGACACAATTTCCGCGATGTCGTCTTAGCTTAGTTGCTTAGGTCGCGTCCTCATTATCTAAAAGTTTTGGGTTCGAATCGTGGTGTAAGATGTCTTTTTTCCCCGATTTTTAAAATTTTAAAATTGAAGCAGGGTTATTAAGCCATTTTTCACGTGTTTTTCACGTTCGTTTTCCTGTTTTTTTTGTTTATTTTACTTCACTTATTCTTAGGTTTTCATTAACACCCCCATCCCCGCCCGACCACACACACCTATAAACACCCGGACAACGCCGGGTACCCCCCGCTAGTATATGATAAAACTAAGATGAATGTACAAAATGTATCAGTTTTTTCAGTTTTTGCTTATTTTTGACCAACTAAAAACTATACTAACCGGCTAAAGACCCATAAAGAACAGCCCGTAAAAAAAAATCCAATTACTTACTAACCCTAACCCTAACCCTAACCTGGCGCCAATCTGCAACTTTTAGTTTGAAAATATAAAGACAGACATAGTAAGTTTTATAAACTAGATTTTACTAGCGGTGGGGTAGGGGAGCCAGCTTAAACTGATCGTAAAATACGCTGAAATATGATATTTTAATTCGTCCAGATTTTTTATATATTATTATAGAGTCGTGGTTTCAAAAGTAAAAGAAAAAAAATTGGGTGGCATTAGCTAGAATCGAAACGGAATGCAAAACTGTAGCATTCAAAGCTGGTGACGTTACCACTGTACGAACGAAAAACGCATATGAATTAATTAAAAATAGAATTACAATGAACTAAGATGAGTGTACAAAATATATGACGATTTTTTTTTCATTTTGACCCATTTTTCACCCCTTAAAAACTATTTTAACCGGCTAATGACCCATAAAGGACGATCCGTAAAAAAAAATGCAATGCGACTTTTAGTTTCGGAGGAGATTGGGTTTGAATTATGGAGACAGACAGACATATATTCCGGTCAGAAAATACGCTTAAATATGATATTTGAATTGATGCAGGGTTTGTATTTATTATTATACAAGGCTGGGTGACAGGTGTGTGTTTGACAAAAAAAAAGAAACGGGAAGGTAGTAGGCAGGTAGGCTCAAACCCGTGCATCGAAGGCGGAACAGAAAGTGAAAGAAAAACTGACGTCTTAGTCGATGTCTACATGACGCGACCGGAAGCCAAAGCCGTTGAAATTAACCGAGCTCAAACCAACAGTGAAACTTACTTGCTGAAATGTCAGCGAAAAAAATTCGACCCCTCCTTATACAAAACTTTAAAGTGAAGGAATTATTGTTTTTGGCCAATTTTTCGATAGTTGTCGTCCGAGACGACGAGCTTCAAAATGCTACCGATCTTGTCAGGATCCGTCGCTTCTGTC
>NC_136500.1:142259617-142302117 GCF_053919585.1 Euprymna scolopes | reverse complement strand
GGGCTAAATTTATCCCAAATTTTAACGGGAAAGCCCAAATTTATCATAAAGTTTGATCTGTGCTTTCGGCACCGTTCCAATAAATGATTGAATATTGCATGACATCGTAACATCAATAGGATCTCTGGTCCCCCCTCGCCAATCTTTCACGAAAAACACCCGTCTAGCTGAATCCACTGTCAAAAATTCCCCCCACTCTATATCTGTGCCTAAATCAAAACGCGGATTCCATGAACAAAGCTTCTTTCTTAGAACTGCACGCCTGTGGAACTCTGTTCCGTCTGCCTGCTTCCCACCGGACTACAACTTGGATGTCTTCAAGTCCAATGTTAACAAATTACTAATGAACCGCCCCCTTAAGTAAACACTTCATCAAATCTCCACACTAACGTAATGTACTTGCAATAACCCTTATCCCTGAGTGGCTTCCGGGCCTTGATAAGTGGTGATCACTGTGTAAAAAAAAAAATAGGATTCTGCAATTTTCGTCAATTGATCATTTCTTCTAGGAATAATATATTTAGGTTGAAATTGATTTCTGACTATAATTACTGCCACTTTTTCTGTAATTTGAACATTTAATCTCCTTAATATGCCAGGCTATTTTTTATCAGTCTGAATCTTGTGTGAATTAGATGTAATCATTTCAATTGCTGTTTTGAACGAAATGCACAAGATAGTTAGGAAACAATGGATATTTTTGTCCTTGTGGAAATTTTAGAACATGTGTTCTATATGCCAACTTTGGAGGAATTAGCGTAATCGTTTTGAGCTGCATGGCTTCTTCATCCACTGGGATGTTGTAAACATGTGAGGCCAGAATGAACCCAGCAAATTATACTAACATGTTTGATCAGGTTTACCCCCTTTGATTATAATATTAAATAATAACATTCAAAGTTATATAATCTTCCAAACAAGATAATTCTCCATGCTATACGTCAAAAGTTTCAATATATACATAATTTTGTACGGGAGTTCGAGCGTAATTCTTTTTATTTTTTTCTTTCCTTTCTATTGGTTGCACTATGACACAGTCCGCAAGTGTCAGCCGCCTGTTTTCCCCCTAATTACTATTTAATCTTTGCTCGATACCCACAATACACAAGAAGTCTCAATAACAAACCTCCAATATTTCAAATAAATAAATTCTTTCTCGTAATAAGATTACAGCCCCCAAATTCTTTTCAAAAATCTCTTTTTTATTTAATATATTTATGCTTCATCCACGTTTACTATAATCTCACCAAACCATACTCACTTACGTATTCGATTTTGCCCCCTCCCCCACTGCCCTAATTACCATTTTTACAAAGATAGTTTGTAATGACACCCAGATCATCATCTTTCCTTACTCCACAGCGTTGAACTGCCTATACGTTGGACCAATACCCGCCCTCACCTTTGAATTAACTTAATCGACCGCGAGATAAATTTCTCTACTTATTCTTCAAGTCGCTGTCGTTTTGAATAACCCCAGAGGACTTTTTTTATCTGTGCATATCCACTAAGATATTTATTCTTATAATCGCTAACAACATGCACTTGGACTATAATACACATGGATATTTTATATCTACCGCTTTCTTGGAATTACCGGTTTTAGACTTAAAACCAATGAGAACACACTCTCGCATGAAACGTATTTTTTTCCTTTTGTTTTCATTTTCACGCTATTATGATCCTTTTCATACGTAGTTTATCAAAATACGTTACTGGAAAAAATTCTTTATACATTTTGCTAACTCCATCCATTCTGACGAGTAGGAAAGTTTTCTATGAAACTCCGTGGATTAAGGACTTTCACCTCTATTTGTGTTCCTTTTCCAAAGAATAAATATGTCTTTAATTCTTGCTAAAGTAATTTTCAACATAATTTATTAAAACTATGTACTTATATATATATATATATATATATATATATATATATATAATATATATAATATATATAGAATATATATATATATAAAAGACATTAAGAGGAGATTATATATATATATATATATATATATATATATATATATATATATATATATACGCGTTCACATACACCTTTCACTATTTAATTCTGGGTTCTATTTTTATCGTGAAAGGTGTATGTCAACGGGTATTTATATATATATATATATATATATATATATATATATATATATATATATATATATATATATATAATCTCCTCTTAATGTCTAATATATGTAGAAAAAGCGAGTCATCCATCGGAGGGACATGATGTCCCTCAACAGATAAAGTTGTTCCAAAATCGTGTCGGCTAATTTCAGTTAATGTTTGTAGATGTGATATCTACCGCCTGCATACCAGCAGTAACTATCTTAGTTGTAAGACGCGTTGCTTGTCACATCGTAGAATGTAGAACTGGATAAAAATATAAGAATTAAAAAAAAATCGAGGCATAGTAAATAGATTGCGCCGTGGCCCATATGGTTATGTCGTCAGTATTGCACACTTCATGAGTGCGACGTCCTGGGTTCGCGCCTATGTCGGAGCACGTCACTGAAGAGATGCAATACATCGAAACCCACTTTGGATCTTGCGTTGTCCGTTGTCGATGCAATTACTCGATTCTATCTAATTCTGGGTTTTATCTTTATCTTGAAAGGTGTATGTGAACGGGTATTTATATATATATATATATATATATATAAATATATGGTTACTTCATTTAATCACATAAATTATTACACAAAGAAATACTTTTATGCGTAAATATTTAGCATTTACTTCGACAGTGCTCAATACATAGGTAGGGCAAAGTAGTAAGTTATGAAAATATATATGATAATTGCCATAACTTAGTGGTGGGCAAATGTTTCTTTAAAATAGACATTTGAGGAGATTAATTGCGGGCACCGCTCCCGTGGGTCGATTGGTAGAATTTGTATCAACGCGGTGGTTATAGGTTCAATCCTCGGCTTGGGAGAGAGCCTAGTCTAGCGGCACCGATCAGTTTTGATACAACGATATATATAAAAGTAACGATATATGTAAAAGTTTGAGGATGCTACAGACGGCCAAAAAAAACGGCCAATTAGCTGAAACAATAATGTAACTTAACAGAAAGATACGGTAATAAGAAATAAAACGCATATTTGCTCTACAACGGTATTGAGCACTTTCTTCAGCTTTTATTAATTACCATTTTCACTATATATATAAATATATGTATATATATATATATATATATATATATATATATATATATATATATATGTCGTAACATGCTTTAAAAAGACGCAGAAAAATGTAAGTAATATTGGATACATAAGCCACATTAATATTAACATCTGTTATTTCGGCAACATTCATTTCAATATGAATCTCGTCAGAATGTGATTTGACATTGCAACGGTACACATTAAAATATACATATTAGAAGGTAAGTAGAGAGAAAGTCGGGGTGGTGTTCTAATATTTCTTTTAGGTAGAAAAATATATTGATTCTGATCTAAGAAAAGGAACGCCTTACCAAACCGTCATCTGCAGACCATTTTTGATGTCCCATTCAGAACCCGTTCAAGAACTTACCTAAAATAGAAAAAGAAATCCGATTGTCAGAAAACAAAAGTAGAAACGTGCAAAATGGTTGACGTTCAATAAACGGTAATAAAACTTAAGACAAATAATTATTTTACAAATTAAATAGCATCTAGCAAATCATGTTGTCCATGTCCAGATGGTATTTCCCTTATTTCGAACGTACATTCATGTAAATGAGTTTTAATTGTCGATTTTATATATATATATATATATATATATATATATATATATATATATATATATATATATATATATGTATAAAATATGGATACAGCCACTCTAATAAGTCGTGGACGACGAAGCACGACTAAGTGGATAATTGCATTTTAAAAATAATATATATGTATATATACAGCTGCCCATGTGGGGGTACCAAATTGGTTAAAAAGGAAAATTATTTCCAACTCGCATTTAGGTAAAAATGCACCTTCGTAAATGGTTGAATTCATTCAAAACATATCGCTGAAAGCCAAAACAAAACAACGTATATATATATATATATATATATATATATATATATATATATATATATATATATATATATATATATATATATTAAGTAATGTGATTGATAATTTAAAATTTAAAAATCAAATTATAATTAAATTAAAAATCCGTTTCATAAGAAGGAACAACAACAAAATCAATTATCTGTACGATCGTTTCGGAAAACAATGTTTTTATTGTGGTAGACATCAAGTTACGGACAATAATTATTACATATAGTTTTTTTAATAAGCAAGGTCTCCTCGTCAGCAATATATATATATATATATATATATATATATATATATATATATATATATGAGAGAGAGAGAGATTCAGCCACTTTGATGAGTCGTAAACGACGAAACACGTGTCAGTGGATAATTATATTCTATAAACAATATATATATATATGCCACTCCAATCATGGGGTACCAAATTGGTTAAAGGCAGAATTATTCCCAACGCGCATTAAGGTAAAAATGCACTTTCGTAAATAATTGAATTCAATCAAAATGTATCGCAAAAAACAACAAATGATATCTCTCTCTCTCTCTCTCTCTCTCTCTATATATATATATATATATATATATATATATATATATATATATATATATATATACACCGTACTTTGAAGAAATTGCGTTGTTGTGAGTAATTGCACCAACTTGCTAAACATGCTTTTTGGCAACCACGCAAATAAAGAGCACTTATTTTTTATTTGGCGTAATTACCCTCGGATTTGGCGCAATTTCTCCAAAGTACGGTATACATAAAACAAAATATGTGCAAAATTCGTTTGAAAGCCAAATGAAAACGCAATATTACGAAAATAAACACATGTTTTTCTTGTTTGAAATTTATGATTTATGTATTTCGGACTCAAACTCTATCCTCAGAATTTTGTACATTATTTCTTTCTTTGTTTTGTCTTATTCTTTCTTGCCATGTTGTTAAGTTGGAGAAAAAAGTTAGCAAAAGGTCTGCGCGTTGTCTTTCAGCGGTTGTATTTTCAAATGCTAGGACGATGCGTTGGCTACGCAAGGCCAACGTCAAGGACGTGAGTTCCGTGATAAAAGCGGTGATTTAATTTGAATAAAATAAAACACGTTTCAGATGTGTTCGAAAGTCAAATTAAAACGCGATATTTAGAAATTAAACAAATTTTTTACTTGTTTAAAAATTTTTAAGTAATATATTTTGGAGCTAGACTCCATCCTCAGAATGTTGTACATTTTTTTTCTTTTTCTTGCTATGTTTTTATTTTACACTAAATTTTTTTTATTTATTTTTGTAATATTGCGTTGTGGCTTGGAGTTCAAACGTATCTCATACGTATTTTATTTTAGTCAAATTAAACCAATTTTTTTTCACGGAACTCACAGACCATGATGTTATATCTCGCGTAGCCAACGCACGGTTCCGGCATTTCAAAATACAACCGCTGAGAAACAACGTGCGAACCTTTACTAACCGATTTTACTTTTTCGAACTTAAGAACGTGGTAAGAAAGAAGGAAAAAAATGTATAAAATTCTGACGACAGAGTTTTACTTGTTTAATTTTAAGTTTCAAACTAGTAAAATATTTGTTTATTTTCATAGTATTGCCTTGTGATTTGTCTTTCAAGCATATCTAATACGTATTTTATTATATTCATATGAAATCAAGGCTCATATCACGGAATTCACACCCCTCACACACATATTACACACACATAAATTATATCACTATATATTTTTTTTTTCTTGCCATATTTATATATACCTCGGAATGATTAATTTGAAGAAATAAAATACGAAAGCAAATATTTTACTGGAATTTTGATTTTTCTAACCTATCATCCCATTATATTCTTTAAATGAAGATGAAACGTTGATGAACATATAAGTTTGGTTTCTTCCTTTTTCATCTCTCCCACCATCCCTTTCCCTCTATTCCTCTTTACATATATAATGAACGGTAAAATATCCAATAATGGTAAAATCCTAAAATCAAAATCATAAATTGTTGGGTAAGTTTATATATATATATATATATATATATATATATATATATATATATATTTATATATTTATATATATATATATATATATTTACCAGTGGTGAAAAAACCGGACTAGAGTGCTCAATGTGTTGCCAGAGCTGTATTTTAGATAGATGAGTCCATCTCTTCTAGATGAAACAATATGTAAACTCATTCTGGACTCATAGTAATAAATTTCATATTTTATATATATATATATATATATATATATATATATATATATATAAACTTAACCAACTTTTTTGGATTTTGATTTTTGGATTTTACCATTATTGGATATTTTACCATTCACCGGACTATCCATTCACGTGAAATAAACTTTTTCTTCGCCATATTCCGTCTGCTTCATTATTTGTTACCAAGTAAGATCTATGACTTACTCATAGTTTCATCAAAAACTTTTGCAAGCAAAATCCGTTCCTACATTTTGCTAAATCATATCCTGTGATGAGAAGGAAGGTATTTCTTTGAAACTCTGCGGGTTAAGGAACATCCACTTATTTTGTGTTTCCATTTTTAAAAATTAAATATGTTTTAACTCTTTTTCAAAGCTCTATTTGGTTTTATTGAGTTGTTACATCCGGTTGAGATTACTTTATAAATATTAACTCTTCAATATTTATAATATACTTTAGTTTTGCCATCTTGGAGTATTTTGGAGAGCTTAACTGTAATATTTATTTCATATATATATATATATATATATATATATATATATATATATAAGTGAACATGTCTGTGTGTGTGGGTCTGTGTACAATTCCCTACGAAATAACTTTGTCAATTTTTAGTCTACAGACTCGAAATTTGATATACAAGGTACTGAGATTTGGGAAAATCGACGTGATCAGTTTTTGGCCAGAAATTTGGCGATTAAGGGGTCAAAGTTCAACGATTTGACCTTTGAGAACTCTACCAAACACCTCCGACAATTTTGGGTCTACGCACTTGAAATTTTAGATATAGGTTTTTTGGGCATGGATATAACTTAATTTGAGCCGAACACAATAAATTTTAAGGGGTCATAATAGCGGTCAAATTTTTTTTAAAGTTGACCTCTGCGGTCTCTTCCAAATTACTCAAACAATTTCTGGTCTAAATATTTGAAATTTTACATAAAGGGTATTCAGAGATAGAGCAAGCTTTTTCATCAGTTTGGGTCGGAAGTTTTTAGTTACCAATATATAAATATATGTATATATGTCTGTTTGCATGTCTGCCTTAAACTTTCAATAGACGCGACGGACTTTATCAAGATCATTATCATTTTTACGTCCGACCTTTCATACGACAAATATCGAAAAATTGGCTAAAAACATTAATATCTTCCTCTTCAACTAGGCACTTTTCTACAGGGGTGGGGGTCACTTTTTTCGCCGATATTTTTTAAAGTTATCGTCTCCTTTAGACTGCCAAGCCTTAATTTAAAAAAAAACGTCGCTTCCGGTTTGGCGGTGTTCGTAATAGCAGAAACGTTACGTTTTACCCCGTTCTTTTCCTCTTTTTGCGGTACGAGTTCGAGCCTGCCTTCCTACTATTTTTTTTTTCTTTTTTTTGCTGAACATACACATCCAAACACCCAGGCAACGTCGGGCTGAAATGCTCGTATATATATATATATATATATATATATATATATATATATATATATATATATATATATATATATATATATATATATATATATATATATTGTGATGCATCTCCTCGTTAGGCAATTGTTCTTAAAAATCAAGTTTTCTTTTTGCTTAATTATTTTCTGTTCTACCTTTTCCAATCTCTGAATTTTTCTTTTTATGTTTTTTCAAAGTTGTATAAGTTTTGTCCATATGTTTTGTTTTGCATGACGAGAGCTTTCAACTAAATGAGTTCCGTCATCGTTAGGCAGATTATATCATTTAGTTTTTTAAAACATGGTTTTTATTACGTTTGGATATTACATATGTTAAAATTTATATGTTTTGTCATGGTCACCTATAGGTGTTGCTAATTAAATGGGTAAAGAATGTTAACAGGGTTAATATTAATATTTACATTGTATTAAATTATATTTGCATTTTTTTATATACTTATCTCATAAATTTCCCTAATGGATACCCCTGTGCGTGTGTGATACGGTTTATCTCAGCCTACAGGCAACCCACCCAGGCAAGTAAGGTACCGAAATGAAGCTTATGACCCAGCGGATGTGTGTAAGGAAATGCAAAAAATATTTTCCGGTATTCACTGGAAGTTATAATCTTAGTAAGTTTGATTTACTCTGTGTGTGTGAGACGGTATATCTCAGCCTACCGACAACCCACCCAGGAAAGTAAGGTATTAAAATGAGGCGTATGACCCAGCGGATTTTTTAGTGATATTATATATCCATGTTTGGTGTATGAAAATGCAAAAAAAAACATGGAAAATAATGATTTACTAAACAACGTTTTATTTACCGGATATTTTTTTGGTACAAGGCCCAGCTAGGCGAACTTGGGTTGTTGTTATTTAGAATTTTTAAATGTTTCAACTGCATTAATAATTTATATTATTTATTTAATGTATAAAGCTCCGAGTAAACTCTTTACATTAGTGTCGATGTGTACGAACTTGGCATTTTCGACCATGATTCTTCAGAATTCGGAATGATGGCAGACATGTTTTTTAAGTGCTGTAATATTTAGTCAGAGTTTTTCTTTGTGACAATGTGTGTTCGCAGTGTAGCCAATGTAGTAATCAGTGTAAGAGATGTCCTAGCGGGTAATGAAATTAATAAATTACATTTCTTTAGAAAGTTATTTGTCTGCGAAGTGTTGCTACTGATTACAAAGTTAGACATTTGTATTTTTTTTTTTTTATAATAGATGAAAAACTTGATTTTTTTTGTAATTGTTGGGAGATACGTATCTTCGAATTATATTTTTGAGAATCTTGTCATCAGTTTTTTAGTTTATGGAGCTGGTTGCGCTAAACTATGTTAAAAGGTTGGGAATTCTTTTGCTGAATATAAGCAGCTTGATTTAATTTGCTAGTAGTTAGTTTAATTTGTTTATCGAAAAGTGAGCTTCAGATCTTGTTGTTGATTAAAGCCTGTTTATATATATATATATATATATATATATATATACATACATACATATATATATATATATATATATATATATATATATATATATATATATATATATATATATACGTTTTATTTTTAATTACCGTATCTTTCTTTTAAGTTACATTATTGTTTCAGCTACCCGGCCGTTTTTTTTTTGGCCCTCTGTAGCTTCCTCAGACTTTCACAGAAATTTTCGTTATTTTGGGATGGCAGAGTGAAAGAGTGAATGAGGTCAGGGAAGGGGTGCATTCACTCTTTCACTCTTTCATCCCAAAATAACGAACATTTCTGTAAAAGTCTGAGAAAACTACAGACGGCAAAAAAAAAAAAAACGGCCGGGTAGCTGAAACAATAATGTAACTTAACAGAAAGATACGGTAATAAAAAATAAAACGCATATTTGCTCTAAAACAGTATTGAGCACTTTCTTTAGTTTTTATTAATTACCATTTATACAATATATATACATATATATATATATATATATATATATATATATATATTACATCCGTATTTCTCTCTTTTTGTTGTTCACAATAACCCCATACCATAATGGTATAACTTCATATCAGATGCATGAAATCATATATATATATATATATATATATATATATATATATATATATATATACATATATATATATATATATATATATATACATATATATATATATATATATATATACATATATATATATATATATACATATATATATATATATATGTATATATATATATATATATATATATATATATATATATATATATATGATTTCGTGCATTGTCATCTGATATGAAGTCATACCATTATGGTATGGGGTTATTGTGAACAACAAAAAGAGAGAAATACGGATGTAATATATATATATATATATATATATATATATATATATATATATATATATATATATGTATATATATTGTATAAATGGTATCTAGCCGCACTGATGAGCTGTGAAACAGCGAAACAGTACTGTATGTGGATGACTATATATATATATATATATATATATATATATATATATATATACTAGCAAAAGTACTCGTCGTTGACTGGGTTCAAAAACAGCTAACAGAAAATGGACTCTGATTCATGAAAGTATGATAGGTTATGAAAAGGAAGTGTTGTAAAGAGATAGCTTCGAATTCGGGTGTATCAAAACCAAAGCAAAATATGATGAAAGTGAAAATAATTTATTATACTATACCTGTTCAAACTGAAATACTTATCACAATATTTTGTGGATCTATAAAAAACTTTGTGACATATTTCCATTCAATGGAGGTCAGGCGCGCACGAACACCCCATAATTTTATTATACCATATTTCTTCAAACAGAAACATACTTATAAAAGTATACTTACGCAAATATATATGAAAAGTCTTGATTAAATATTGTGCCTATTTCCATTCTATGGAAGCCAGGCGCGAACGCAGACCCGACAATTTTATTATACCATCCCTATTTAAGTTAAAACATACTTATCAAAGTATTATTATGTACATCTGTATCAAAAACACTTGTAAACTTTTTTTTTTTTTAATTTTTATTTTTTTTATTTCTATACTTTGTGGACCAGGCGCGAACGCAGACCCCACAATTTTAATGAACGACCGTTCTGCCAGATCAAACATACCCATTCCTGTGTCTCGATCTATCTTCTCTCATTATATGTAATCAGTTTTTTTTTTAAATATTAAACCATATAGGAGCCTATTTGTGACCAGACACACACACACACACACACACACACACACACACACACACACATTCCGCTTTATATATATATATAGTCTTAAAATTTTTTTAACCTAGTTCATGTGACTTCCAATATAGAAGTGTCACAATCACTTATGCAAAACTCCGTTTTAATGTTGTTGTCAGTTTGCAAACTCTTTCTAATAGGCTGTCTCTTTCTGTTATTTTTTTTTCGTCTTCCGTTTGAAACATATTCGACTTCATCAGATATAGAACCGCTTCTATTTGTGCGTAGAAACGCCGCTAATTTTACCGCTAATTTTACCGCTAATTTGACCAACCCCGATTTTTCGGGCGCAGGTGATCCTAATTTGCCGCGTCGTGCAAATATCAAATAACAGTTTGAGAACCGTATTCTTTAATGGAATAAAAATAAGAAACACAAAATTCTAGTTAGTGCTGATAATTGCAAACAAAAAAAATCGGAATGAAACAAACAAATAAAAACAACAAACCAAACCAAATAGTCATAGGATGCGTTTATTCAATCTACGCGGTTAACGCAGTAAATTCTATTTAAAACTTTAACGTACATAGACCTCCGTTATCTCGAATAGGTCTGAATGTGATATTGGGGAAGGAAGAAGTTTATAACGTGTGGAATCAATACGGATCTTGGCGGAGAGCATATCGTTGTGCAATGTGAGTGACATGTTTGAACGTTATATAGCGGTTAGACATTTGGAAACATATAGGCCAACTTTTATATTAATTTATTTATTACGTATAATTTTTCTCATCTTTATTAGTTGTTGTTTCACGACGTTTCGGCCAACTATTCCTCTGGCCTTCGTCAGGTGGTAACCGCGACGGATAGGAACTTCGAATCTCCTAACTGCATTCTCAGCAATCATTGCAATCCGTAGTTGTTGCCGTCTCCCCAGGTTTTTGGCCAAGTAAGCCTCTGGCCGGCTTTGGGTAGGATTGAAACCGCTATCTTCAGACAATGCTCATGTGGAACCGTAGAGAGTCAACGTCTCTATCAACTGCGCCACGAGACCCGAATAGTTGGATGAAACGTCGTGAAACAACAACTAATAAAGATGAGAATAATAGTCCGCAATAAATAAATTAATATGCATAATGCTCATATCAATAATGAATTCCAATTAAAAAAATGTATATATAGTCCAACTTCTGTTCTTTTTGGAATGAATATATCCATTATAAATCAAATGTGTCGTGTGCAATTGAAATTAAGTCAGTGTTTTTATTTATTTATTTATTTATTTGTTTATTTGTTTATTTATTTATTTGTTTGTTTATTTGTTTGTTTATTTATTTATTTAATTATTTGTTTATTTATTTATTTAATTATTTGTTTGTTTATTTATTTATTTATTTGTTTGTTTATTTATTTATTTGTTTATTTATTTACTTATTTGTTTATGTATTTATTTATTGATTGATTTATTTATTTATTTGTTTATTTATTTATTGAGTTATTTATTTATTTGTTTATTTATTTGTTTGTTTGTTTATTTATTTATTTGTTTATTTATTTATTTGTTTATTTATTTGTTTATTTATTTATTTGTTTATTTATTTGTTTGTTTGTTTATTTATTTATTTGTTTATTTATTTATTTGTTTATTTATTTGTTTATTTATTTGTTTGTTTGTTTATTTATTTATTTAATTATTTGTTCGTTTATTTGTTTATTTATTTATTTATTTGCTTATCTATTTATTTGTTTATTTATTTGTTTATTTATTTGTTTATTTATTTGTTTGTTTGTTTATTTATTTGTTTATTTATTTGTTTATTTGTTTATTTATTTGTTTATTTATTTGTTTGTTTGTTTATTTATTTATTGATTTATTTATTTATTTGTTTATTTATTTTTTTATTTGTTTATTTGTTTATTTGTTTATTTATTTATTTATTTATTTGTTTATTTGTTTATTTATTTATTTGTTTATTTGTTTATTTATTTGTTTGTTTATTTATTTATTTATTTATTTGTTTATTTATTTATTTATTTGTTTGTTTATTTATTTGTTTATTTGTTTATTTGTTTATTTATTTATTTATTTGTTTATTTGTTTATTTATTTATTTGTTTATTTGTTTATTTATTTGTTTGTTTATTTATTTATTTATTTATTTGTTTGTTTATTTATTTATTTATTTGTTTATTTGTTTATTTGTTTATTTATTTATTTATTTGTTTATTTGGTTGTTTATTTATTTATTTATTGATTTATTTATTTATTTGTTTATTTATTTGTTTATTTGTTTATTTATTTATTTGTTTATTTATTTGTTTATTTGTTTATTTATTTGTTTGTTTATTTATTTATTTATTTATTTATTTGTTTATTTATTTATTTATTTGTTTATTTATTTATTTGTTTATTTATTTGTTTGCGGACTGTTATCCTTAGCTTCCCAATTATTGTTGCACCACGTTTCCGCCAACTATTCCCCTGGCCGTCTCCAAGTGGCTAAACGCGATAGGATAAGAATGTTGAGTCTCTCGAACTGTATCCTCAGTAATTACTGCTTCCATAGTGGTTGTTGTCCTACAACGGTTTAGCCAACGATTCCTCTGGCTTGCATTAGGATATGATCGAAACCGCTATTTTCCTACAACGCTCGTCTGGAATCGTGGATATTCAACGCCTATATCCACTGTGCCACGGGCTTCGAAGGGCGATAATGTTGAAGTTTTTTGGTCCTATACTTCCAACTTTTCATTTTTGTCTTGTCTTGGTATTATGTCCAGTGATTTTGTTTTTACTATTAATTGATTGATTATATAAGATATATCACAACTAAAGTGAGAGAAACCTGTGACCTTTTTAGAAAATGCTCAACGTTTCGTTTACATTTTCGGAGAACTTCTTCCATAGAATGATAAGGATATTTGAGGAAAATAAAATATACCAAGATTATTATCTGCCTGAGGAAGTACCCCGAAAATGGGGATGAAACGTTGAGAATTTCCTAAAAACGCCACAGGTTTTCTTTTCTTTTTTTTCCATAATGTTTATTTTCATATATATATATATATATATATATATATATATACACCAGCAAACAGTTAATAAAACATGTTAAAAAACACTTTGAAATAAGTTAAAAACATATTTAATCTGAAAAGGAAACACTAGATAAGTGGATAGTACTTAATCCGCGGAGTTTCGAAGAAATACTTTCCTTCTCATCAGAGGGTAGGAATTAGCAATATGCGGGATCGGATTTTGCATGCAAAAGTATTTGATGAAACAACAAGTAAGTCAAAGATCTTACTTGATAACAAAAAAGTGAAGCAGAGGGAATATGGTGAAGAAAAGGGTGATTACACGTGAATGGATAGTCTGGTGGAAGATAAATAATCCAGTGACGGTAAAATCCAAATATATAACTTCAAGAAAGTTAATTGAATTTCCATTTGCACAAGTAAAATCCAAGGAAATCCCGTAATTGGAAGATGGTCCAAAATAATCCAAACGCTGAAATCCATGGAATAATTCACAAAAATGTGTACAAGGGAAAAAAAGAAAAAAATTCCAATAATGTTAATAAAAGAAAAATAAGATATGCTTTTCACTCTACTGCCGAGGCATAAACATGAATAAGAAAGATCAGAGAAGAAAAAGAGGCGAGAAAAAGTTAAATGGTCATAGAATTAACTATAAAATAGAGAAAGAAATGTCAAAATGACCCAGGCGCGGAAAAAATATATAGGGCAAAATAAAATAGGTCAACTGAAATGTACAGGTCATCACTTGAAAAAAATGTCAGCAAGAGTTATTAGAAGACATTAAATAGAAAATAAATAATTAATAAACAATAAATAAATAAATAAAAATAAAAATAAAATATAAAATAAAAAATAAAAATTATTTATCTGCATTTTCTATCTGCATTTTTAATCTGCATTTTTCATCTGAATTTTTTATCTGCATTTTTTGCTTTATTCTTTAAACTTTCCTATCTATCTAATATATCAATCTACCCACACTTTCATATCTTGTATATATATTTACTTATATTTTACTATATGCATTTACTTACTTTTTTTGTTGCTTTTTCCTGAATTTGCAGATACCGGCCTTAAATAATTTTTATTTTTTTATTTTATATTTTTTTATTTTTATATTTTATGAATGAGAATGAATATTCTGTGAAGCTTAATTGCCATATATGATTTTATAACTTACTACCTAGCTCTACCTATGTATAGAGCACTGCTGAAGTAAATACTGAAAATTTACGCATAAAATTATATTTTCATATATTGATTAATGTGATTAAATGAAGTAATCATATATATATATATATATATATATATATATATATATATATATATATATATGGCTATCACAACGCGAAGAATGGGATATAGTCGGTGTTGATGAGGCAGGACGACAGCAAGTTATAGTATATTTATTGATTTATAAACTGTCACTTGTTTTCGTCTTTCCTTATCAACACCGACTATATCCCATTCCTCGCATCGTGAAAGCTTTCTAAATCTCTTCCACATATCAATCCCACACAATGCTTCAAGTAAACTACATATCACACACACACACACACACACACACACACACACACATATATATATATATATATATATATATATATTGTTGTGGCTGCAAGGTAAAACAATAATTAGTAAGGAAATACAATGAAGACGCAAACAACAAGATAACAGAATAATAAGTGTATTAAAGAAAAGGTATATTTACAATATGTACAAATGACGGTGTCGAGTCAGAGAGTCTTGGTGGGAGGACATGTACGCTCTTCGGCGTCACTTTCGGTGGCATTTGAGTAAGACACACCAAGGCCAACCTAGGCTTGGCATTTATAGTGTTATGTTATTCGCATATGCAAATAAGTGGTTGCCACCACAACACCCGCCTCCCAAGATTTGAAGTCACACAGATTTCAATATCTTTTTCTTTTTGGGTTTACCATTAATGGTTCATTCACTTTTCTTTTCCTACCTGATCTTCGGGGTTCAGGTGCATTTTGAGGCGGTTCCAAATTAAAAGATTCGTATATGATATCTATGGTGTCCTCCTCTTCGACTGTTGTCGTATCATCATCATCTTGGATATGGCGTTTTTTTTATCTGATTTAGGTGCCTTTTATGTATATTCTGTGGACTTTTAATCATGTATGTACAATCACCAATGCGTTTATCCACTACTCCACATTCCCAGTAAGATGTGTTATTTCTGTAGCACTTAAAATATACTCGATCTCCCGAGTTATATTTCTTTCTTCTCGTGTGTGTAGTGTTTCGGATAATTGCCTGCCTTGGCAATAGTTTGTCAACCGCTGATTTTACCTTTCTGGCAAACATTAGATCAGCTGGTTATATGTTTGATGGTGTACTAGGATGTGGTGTAATCCTATATACTTGCAAGAATTGTTGCAAAGCTTTTTCTGTTGGTGTTCCAATGGATTTCTTTAACGCTCGTTTTAGCGTGTCCGCGAACCTTTCCGCGAGGCCGTTCGACCTTGGATGATACGGCGGAGCCGTGATTTGCTTCACTCGGAACGTGTCGCAAAATTCCTTAAACTCTGCGGATGTGAACTGCGTTCCGTTGTCAGTGACCAGTGTGTCTGGTACACCGAATCTTGCAAACAACTCGTGTAGGAACCCTATTGAGTTGTTCGTTGTTGGATTCCTGCAACGCATTACCTCCGGCCATTTTGTGAAACTATCCACTACAATTAAATAATCGTTTTCACCTACTGGACCAGCGAAGTCCATGTGGATTCTCGACCATGGTTGGTCGGTTTTCGACCAAGGTTTGTGTACTATAGGTGGAGATTTTGCCGCTAACTGGCATCCTTTACATTTATCAATTGTTGTCGCTATGTCGGTGTCCATGTTACGCCAGTACACGTAGCTTCTCATTAACGACTTCATTCGATTTATCCCCGGGTGTCCTGTGTGGAAATCTCTTAACATCCTATTCTGCAATGTTTTGGGTATTACCACTCTCTCGCTGTACAGTAACACATCGTCACATATGGAGAAAACTTCCTGCACCCTTGTGTCCGTTATAATTTTCTCTTTTTTGTCCTTTATATATTCGTCTTTCTCGGCTTCCCTTTTAATGTCCGACAAAGTTACGGGTAGTTCCTTAATGATGTTTGCTACCATATTTTTTACTTCAACATTTGTCCGAATTGCTGCAATGACTGATTCTTCCAGATTGTGTTTCTGTGGTATCAGTCTTGACAGTCCATCCGCATGGCAAATCTTTTTTGATGCTAGATGTTGTAGCTGGAAATCGTAATTAAGTAGTATTGTACCCCAGCGCAGCAATCTATTTGCGGTGTATACCGGCAATCCTTGTTTTGATCCATAGATCGTGACTAGCGGTTTATGGTCGGTTTCAAGTATGAATTGTCTACCATATAAATATCGGTGAAATTTAGTCACGGCAAAGATTATGCTCAACGCTTCTTTTTCGATTTGTGAATATGCCCTTTCGGCTGGTATCAGCGTTCTCGAAGCGTGCGCTATTGGTTTTCTAGACCCATTCGGCATAATATGTTGAATGCATGCTCCTAAGCCGCAGGAGCTAGCGTCACTAGCGACGACTATTTTTAAGTTTGTGTCAAAGTGCGTTAAGAATAATTCGGATGTTAGTGCGCTCTTTATTTTGTCAAAAGCGGTTTGACATTCTTGCGTCCAGTTCCACGGTGTATCCTTTTTAAGCAAATTATTTAAGGGGGCTCGCCAGTTATGCATTCCTTCAATAAAAGATTGGTAATAATTTGCGAGTCCTAAGAAACTCTGCAAGGTTGTTACATTATCGGGTGCTGGCATATTTTTTATTGCCGCAGATCTGTCTGGGTCTGGACGTCGTCCATGTTTGTTTATTTGTTGTCCAAGATACTTAATCTCGCTCATACAAAAGTCACATTTACTTTCTTTTACTTTAAAGCCGAATTCTTGTATTCGAGTAAACACTTGTTTCAAATGTTCCTTATGTTCTTCTAGGGATTTGCTCCTGACAACAATGTCGTCCAGGTATGCACATGCGCACTCAATACCACTTAGCATGGTGTCCATCGCTTGCTGAAAAATGGCAGGCGCTACTTTGATGCCAAAAGGCAATCGGTTGTATTGGCATAATCCCTTATGCGTATTGATGCATAGTATTTTTGAGCAATTCTCCTCGACCGGTATTTGCAAATACGCGTTGCTCAAGTCTATCTTGGAGAGGATATTACCCCCATTCAACTTCGTGAATATTTCCTCTGGGCTGGGTAGGGGGTAATGGTGATCTTTTAATAGGGAGTTGACGCCGGTCGAAAAGTCTGCGCACACTCTAACTTCGTCATTCTTTTTCTTTACGTATACGGTGGGGGCTGCCCACTTGTTGTGTTCTATTTTTTATAGAATTCCCGTCTGTTCCAATCTATTTAATTCTTTATCAATCTTTTCTTACATATGCCACTCCGGATTCTTCTATATTTTTTAAATCCTTTTTTAGTGTAATGGCCCTTTCACAGTCCTCTGCTAGTTTCTGGAGGGTTAAATCTTGCTCAGATTCCAGCTTAGACAACACTCGTCTGCGTATTTCTGCATTTTCCGTGGAAACTAACCCTTGAGCGAAGATTAGACATTTAAAATCTTCTACCGTTAGTTCTGCAAGCTTATAATTATCGCAGTTTTTATTGACAACTGATGTGTATGTCAAATAATCTTGGTTGTCCATCTTTCTTAGATTCATGCACAGCCATCTTTTATGAAAAAGAGATATATTTGGATTAAATAATTCTTTTAGTAATTTTACAGCTTCCATGAACTCTAATTCCGCAGTTTTTTTTTTAGGTAATATGTAATCTACGAATTTGCTGTGTTCTGATGTACCCAATTTTCTGAGTAAGAGGCTCACTTTCTGACTATTTGGCCAATTTTTACAGTCCAGTTGAAAAACATCCTCGTATCTTGTGTAGTATGCTTCAAAATTCTTCTCTTCCTCAGGTACATAATGAAATGTGTCCATGCTATTAAAAATAGTTGTATGGGAGAAATTAACACTATCGACATTTTCTCGATTACTCTTTAGTATTTACAGTGTTTTAGCAAAACGTTCATCTTGTCTTTCTTCATATTCCAATTGTAGTTTCTTATGCCTTTCTTCCTGTTCCAATTGCAGTTTTTTCTGCTTTAATTGTGCCATTTTCTGCTTTTCTTCTTGTTCCTGCTGCCATTTCAATAATCTGTCCTCTCTCTTTTCCTCGCGGTCAGCCTGTGCCTGTATTTCTGTTTGCAAAAGCTCGTTTTGTGTAGCTTGTCTGCGTTCATCCCGCTCAGCCTGTGCTTGTAAAAATTGCATGAACATTTTTGATAAGTCTTCCATGTTTTTTTTTTTTTTAGTGTGTAGTTAAAAAAAATATTGTACCATGTACAATATACACCGGTTTGGGTTACAACAAAAAAGCTAATTGCTGTAAGCTCCTGTTTTCAATAATAATATCGCTGCTTGCAATAATATATTCTTTTTGCGAGTCACGCTGCAAAAAAAAAATAAAACAGGTTTATCTGGAATCATGAAATAGAATTGACTTTCCGTTTTTAGGCACTTACTAATAAGTAACTCTTTCCACAAAATAAAAGTTTTTTTTTAATAGAGTCACCATTGAATAAATGTATGCAGTACATTTAGTTCTTTGACTTTTTTTTCTCTAGTATTTTAGTAATTAAAATACCTCTTAAATTGAGATTACCTTTTTTTCCGTGACGTTTTACTGTATTATCCGTTAGTCAGTGACAACTTCAAGAAAAAAAAATCCTTTCCTTGAATTTTAGTTTTAGCTGTGGTATTTCCTTTTAGTACCGACGTCAACCAAAACATTAATTAAAAAGTCCTTTAGTTGTTGTTTTGTTTACGGAGAACAGTAATTAGAATCCACTGGTGAACTTTTTTCGTAGGTTACTTCCTTGCTTTTCGTAATACGGGTCTGACCTGTCGTTTTTGCGACAGAACAAAGTTCGCTTTTCGTTTGCAAGTTGGTCCTTTAGTAAGATTTGTCGTGTAGCGACAAAACAAAAATTCACTTTTACATTCGTTTGCAAGTCGGATTCCCAGAAAACGGCGTAAATTGTCGCTTTTTCCACGTTAGAGTTTTTTTTTCACTTGAGTTGAAACTTCTCTTTAGCGTAAAATCCGTTTGCTCGTCAAAACTTTGCATTCCTTAAAAAAGATGGTCAACCTTTGCGTTGTACTTTTTTTTTTTAAATAGTCCTTCGTCAAACTGTTATATTTGACGCTTCATATCTCGTCGCCAACTGTTGTGGTTGCAAGGTTGAACAATAATTAGTAAGGAAATACAATGAAGACGCAAACAACAAGATAACGCGATAATAAGTGTATTAAAGAAAAGGTATATTTACAATATGTACAAATGACGGTGTCGAGTCAGAGAGTCTTGGTGGGAGGACATGTACGCTCTTCGGCGTCACTTCCAGTGGCATTTGAGTAAGACACACCAAAGCCAACCTAGGCTTGCCATTTATAGTGTTATGTTATTCGCATATGCAAATAAGTGGTTGCCACCACAACATATATATATTTATTTAATTAGTTTTTGTTTCGTTTTTTTTTTCATCCAGCAGAGGGCTCAATTATAAGAAAGATCCGAAAATAAGAGCGTATTATTTCTATTTTGTTTAGAGAAAGTTTTAGATGAGACAAGTCATTGGTACCGTCGGTTTTTATACCTGATAATTAGCACTGTTTAGATACGCATATCAAGCTCTCTTCAGCCAATACTCATCATCATCAATATATATATATATATATATATATATATATATATATATATATATATATATATATATATATTTCAAATAAACTGCGACGGAGATTGCTTGTATCAGTATTTATCGCAAATTTAATTTTAGACACGGGTTAACTCTCTGGCACTATGGAAGACATGTCCTATAATAATTAATACATATAATCAGTCAATAAATTGCATAACAAAAATACAGTAATTTCATTTAAGTTACACACATATATTGAATTAAAACGAACATAATTGTTCCAAAAACAATATGTATTGCATCATATCTTGTTAAATATATTAACGGCTATTTGACGTTAATAAAGTAAAAAGAAAAATCTTCCTTGCCCCCCCCTTTTTTTTGAATTTCCAACGACGTTCCCGTTTCTGAAATGAAACAGGGTCATAAATTTCACCACATCAAAAATACATTTTCAAATATTTGTAGCGGTGTTTTGTTTTCTTAATTTCAGTCATCCAGAGGAAGTCTCAAAATGAAGACGAAACGTTAATGAACACAAAATTTTGTTCGTTCTTTTTTTATTTCTTTATTTAGTGGAAATATATATTTCAATTATTCTCAGCATATATATATATATATATATATATATATATATATATATATATACATATATGCGCGGGTGTATGTGGTTGTACGTGTGTGTATATATATGTACATGTATATATGTATGTATCAGTGCAGTGGGTCACAGAGCAGTCTTGTGTTGCCAGATCTAAATCTAATGTGTATCAACTGCGGGCGGACTTGCAAAACAGCAGGTGGTCTAAAGCAGCATTTGAATATACATAGTAGTGACCATCAAGAACGTGCTGCTAGTGGTGGACATGTCTGCACAATGTGTGCCAAAAAATGCCAGCGTTTGATTTTTTTTCATGTTTCTGTATATATATATATATATATATGTATATATATATATATTTATATGTGCTGTATCAAGTAATGGCAATATCTGAAAACGAATTTGCTGCCATCATGTACGTATTATTGTAGCCTTATGTGGTAACAATTCAAAGTGGAATATTTCTAGCGGCTTCAGCTGCCGAGTTTCCTTTCTTGAACTCATGAAGCAGTAAATGATTCTTAGACACTTTCATGTTAGTAGGTTGTAATCAAGCAAATTTATATTTTATCGTCCTGTTAAAAACACCAATTATTTAAAATGCATCTAAACATAAAAAATGTACGAAACTACACCATATACACGATATTTTTTTTTAAGTTTCGTTCAATCTAAAAACAGAGGTATGAATTCGGACAGAACTTATGGGATGACTTTATATGTTAATTAGTGTTAGCATTATTTTCCGTGGTAAATAAGTTAACCGGAATCTAATTTTAAGTTCTGTTGTTCTGATAAAAGTTTACCGATTGAAAGAGATAGATTGTAGAAACCTTAATGCTGTTTAATTGAAAACTGAAACTGAAAAAAACACCCCCCCCCCAAAAAAAAAAAACAATACGGGTTTAACCAACTTTCTCCAAAGGAAGAAGTTCTATGGGAGTGTTAAATTCACAAGCAGTCCCCAGTCACATGTATATCCTTATTAGAGGATATGACGACGTTAGGTTTTTGCAACTCTTGCAGGGAGCTGTAGAATCCTCCTACATAGTATTCTCAAATTGGCCACTCATCTAGTATTCTCAAGTTCGTCGCCGACATAATCATAACCAGACTCAAACTTGCTTAACTTTTATATCTTTTTATGTGTACTAAGCTATTTCTCTAGTTTTTCCCTCTTTGCTACATGACATTAACAGAATTCATTCACTTCATACCGCAACGTTATATACGCTTTAAATGCTAATGGTGTTTTTAGTTCTGAAATAGATCAAAGATACCATTTCACATTACAAACACAACAATTATATTTTGAAATATTGTACTGAGTATTTTATCTTCTTTAAAATGTTTATTCCGAAAGTTTTGAAATAAAGACGAAACGTTGATGAATATAAAATTTGATTTGTTTCTTGTGTGTGTGAGGGGGGTGTCTGTGTCTGTATCTGATAAAAGAACACGTAAAAGGTGTAATGGAGTCGCTATTGACAACCGCCTTAAACTACGCGATCTTAACGATTGAGGAAGCAAGACGTGCACAGAATAATCGATTCGATCATCAGGTGACTATTGATCACAATTTTGGTTTTGTTTATTTAATAATTGATGACACCCATCCATCAATTAATAAGAAATATTAAGTGTAAATAGGAAGAGACAGGAGTAAAAATAAATCCAAAGCAAGAAAATAGAAGAAAGGACAAGTGGAGCAAACGCAAGAACAAAAATGGCAGAAATTAATCAACAATTATACACACGTACGCACACACACGCGTGGTACAGTGGGTAAAGAGGTGGTTGGTTACTTGTATGCATCTAAAACCAAGCTCCTATCTTTACATAATCAACGCTCTGATCCCCATCTGGCATCAATGTAAATGGACGGCTCTCGTCGAGGGGAAGCTCCATGTTTTGATAAGCTTCTGGGATTGACCTTTACTCCTGATATAAAAGGGAACACGTCTGTTTCCAAGGTCGCTGGAAAAACGGTGCGATCCTTCTACTGCTCCAGAAGGTATCTCACTGCTGATGCAATTCTCTATTTATATAAAAGCCAAGTACCTCCAAGAATGGAGTACTGCTGCCACATCTTGGCAGGAGATGCTAAAAACAGCCTATCCTGCCTTGACAGAGTATAAAATAGACTTCGTGGCTTAGTGGGGGATGCCCTTTCTCTTCCCTGCAACCTCTCTCCCACAGAATAGACGTTGCAAACATATCTTTGTTTTATCGTTACTTCTATGGCAAGTGATCATCTGAGCCCCAATCTCTGGTTCCCTCTCGCCAATTTTTCACGATAAACACCCGTCTAGCTGAAACCACTGTCAAAAAGTTTCCTAGCTCTTTATCTGTGCCAAAACGAAAACGTAGATTACATGAACAAAGCTTCTTTCTTAGAAGTGCACGCCCGTGGAACTCTGTTTCGTGTGCCTGTTTCCCACCTGAGTACAACCTGAATGCCTTCAAGTCCAACATAAACAAATTCCTGATGAACCGCCCCCTTAAGTTAAACACTTTATCAAATCTCCAATACTAACGTATTGTATACGCAATAACCCTTATCCCCGAGTGGCTTCCGGGCCTGGAAAAGTAGTGGCACCCACCCTAAGACCTCTTCACTAACTACCTGATGTCTTCCTAGAAAAAAATTCTGAGAAGATATTGAGGAAACTGCTGTGATATGATTTACCTAATTAACATACGTGGAGTGTCAACCAAATAAATATGGTTGGTACCGTAAAGACGGGAGAGATCCAACGAGAGACCCGGCGAGAAACTCAGAGAGACACGACTACCCAGCCGACACCTTCTCATGACTATATCAATAGATGCTATGTAAATATTTGTATATACTTCCTTGCTTTCAGTACATCTGTTCTACTTTACTATTGTGCTGTAGTTATTTATTTCTATGCGTCCATTTCGACCTTCAACGGAAAATAATGCCGATAACAGAATGATCTGATTGATACGACACGGAGGGATAAATGGACCGGTTATTTTAAGTAAATAAAAAGTAAAGAAACAAAAAACAAAGAACAACGCAAAGAACCAATAGAGTAGGAGAATAAAAGACTGAAAAAAGAAAGGAAGGGGGAATGTATGTGATTAACAATAACAGGGAGTTGACCGTGGCTTAGTAGTTAACTACACAGATTGAACATGGCGAGATCAAAGTTCAAACTCTTTTTCCTGGTAGTCAACACTCGAGGATAAGGGTTATTGCGTGTATCAACGGAATAATATCGTAGTAATCGTAAGTAATGGAGAGTTGATCAAGTGGCTTACTTAATGGGACGCTTTATAACGAATATTTTTTTACATAGGAATAATAATTTACCAAGGCAAAGAGGGCACTCGAGGATAAGGGTTAAAGACTATACAGTAGAAATTGGACAATATAGTAATCGTTAGTTATGGAAATTCGGTAAATTTGTAAACTTATACGGAATGGCTCATCAAAAACGTGTTTACGTTAGACTTGAAGACAACCATATTGTAGAATTTGTTTATATTAGACTTGAAGACATCCAAGTTGTAGTCAGGTGGGAAACAAGCAAACGGAACAAAGTTCCACAGGCGAGCACTTCTAAGAAAAAAAAAGCTTTGTTCATGGAATCCGCGTTTTGATTTAGGCACAGATAAAGAGTGGGGGAAAATATTTGACAGTGGTTTCAGCTAGACGAGTGTTTTTCGTGAAAGATTTGCGAGGGGGACCAAGGATTGGAGCTCTGACGAGCATTTGCCATGGAAATAACGATAAAACAAAGACAGGCTCGCAACGTCTCTTCTGTGGGAGAGAGGTTGCAGGGAAGAGAAAAGGGCATCCCTCACTAAGACACGAAGTCTATTTTGTAGTGTGTCAAGGCAAGATATGCTGTTTTTAGCAGCTCCTGTCGAGATGTGGCAGCAGTACTCCATTCTTGAACGTACTTGGCTCTTATATAGATAGGGAATTGCATCAGCAGTGAGATATCTACTGGAGCGGTAGAAGGATCCCACCATGAGCGATCTTGACAGCAGATTTGATGTACGTATTTCATTTCAGATCAGGAGTAAAGATCAATCCCAGAAGCTTGTCAAAACATAGAGCCTCCTCTTGACGATAGCCATCCATTTCAATTGATGTCTTTCTAAAAAGAATTCTTACTAGAAAGATATCAGAGTAATGAACGCCAACAATAACCAACTGATACATACAGAGTAAAAGAGGTGTCGGTTATAAAGTTGTTAACGACACTGGCCATATACCTAGGGGTGTCATTTTCGAATCCAGGTCGTTCCACAGAAACAATCTAAAATATACGTAAGTCTGAAATAATCTGCCCACACAGATTTCAATGAGCCTCTAAACGCATAAATTAAATAGACGTAGTTTAAGAATTTGTTTATCTCAAATGCATACAAGTATGCGAGCGATGTAACTTAGAAAAAAAAAAAAGAACGGACTCCGGAAGTGACGTAAATAAACACGCTGCTCTAGTCATCTCTTGAAAAACGGCGCCGACCGTTTTGTCTGTTCCGTTGCCAAGAAATCCGTCGCGTTGGCAAAAAATCAGCCGTGTCCTTCTTACTTCATCATATTCCATTGTCGCTCCTCTGATACAAAATGTCGCTAGCCGTTTCTTTATTTATTTTTATTTATTTAGTTATTTTATTTTTTACTTTCGTCGTTTTAACCCTCTCGGCTGCAACTAGGAACAACCGAACTGCCTTAAAAGGCTCATCACGGATGATTCAAGCAAATCCGTCTCATTTTGTTTCTTTTCGTCTCGTTTTGAACTTTCAAAAACATCTGTAAACATAATAGTTTCGTCTACTTACGCTTACGACTATCCCAGTAATAGTTTATTTCTGACAGTTAGGGTTCGATTCCAAGTATAATCGAATTTTAAATTTAAAAAAAACGCGTATCTGATACAGAATATTTTTAAGATGTGCGTTGACTGATCTATATAATATTCTGCTGGCTCTGTTCTTAGTTAGTTTGTACGTAACGCATTAGAAACGCTTCGAAAAAGGGCAAATGCAAGTCTGATTGCCAAACTTTTTCACAAAACATCACAGTTGTGAAATTTGGATGGACACGAATATGAGAGTGATTCCCTTTGAGGTAGCCTCCTTAATATAATATATGATTATTGTTCTAATGGTGTGAGAAAGTAACATGTAGTATTTCTAATGTGCAATAGTTCGTCATCGAGGAAAAAGTTAGAGAAATGTTACGTAAAAAAAGTAATTCGAGAGAAAATAGGCCCCCAAAAAGAATGTTTTGTGTCGAAGTTTGATGAACTGAAAATATAAATGACGATTGTCTCCTACAATTGGATTTTATTTTTTGTATTGAACAATATAGCAATTATTATTTTCAAAGTATTTATTTTTACTTATTTATTTATCTCATTTGAGCCAGTTCTATATTTAAAATACCATTGACATTATTTTTATAGAAATGTTAATTTGAGGGTTGTTTGATAAAGTATAGAAACGTATTTGCAATCTAATTGGTCTCGCCATCTCTATCTATAAATTAAGTAGTAGATCATGGTTGGAGTATTGTCGTCATATTTGGTTGCGTTGGATCTCGATCAAATCTAAGGGGTTTTGATGAAATATAGAAACCTATATGTAACTCAATTGGTCCCAACATGTCTTCTTTACTGCAATTTTTTCTCACAAATGTGCTCTTGCTGGTCTCCGTTTTTTTATGTTTTACTTTCAATACTTAGAGGATATGTTCTTAAAAATTTTCTAATCTATATTCTACTTCCTTTGCTACAGCTCGTATGGCTCGGTGGTCTAGTGGTCTCCATCAATTCACTTTTTTAATACCTCGTTGTAATAGAGCTTCATATTCCAATAGCTTCTTTTCAAGTTCTCTTGAAAAGAAAGCGATTCTGAAATTTCTTTCACATGAAATCTTTCTAGAAATTATGCATAAGACTCATTTCTCTTTCTGCTTTAGTAGTCTTCGCTTATTCGCTTCTTTGATGCCTCCCTTTAATGCAACTTCCCAGTGTATCCTTTTCAAGGACTGATTGCCTCTGAAACTGATAGTTTTCTTCCCACCTATAACATTTTTTCTAGACTAAAACTAACAGTTATCTCTAGTCTTTACGAAACTCATTTTTCGTGTTAGCTCACGTATTGTCTGGAGGATTTTCCAAAAACAAAATAATTTTTAAATTAGCTCTAAACACTTTTTCATGGAATATGATAACCCAAGGACGATACAAAAGAGGCAAGATTTACAATTTTAGTGACAGAAAACGCAATACTCACTTTCTACTCTCATAAATTATAACATGTGTTGTTTTTAGAATTGTCTTATCTATTCCATGCTTCTTTTGTTACAGCTCGTTTGAATTGTTGGTCCAGTGGTCTTCACAAATTCACTATTTTAACACCTCATTTTGTATAACGGGGTTTGATATATGAAAGAAAAATTATGCTTCATACGTTTCTTTCCGGAGGCCCTTTGTCTTTCTTCTTTGTAAAACACTGGACAACGGCTTTATATTTTATAAATATAAATTTATTTCGGATGTCTCATAGTTAGTGGTCTGCCACGATTACATGTTGAGTTTGTCTAGCCTTGCTTCCCGGCCTTTTTTTGGGCACGTCCGCACACCTTGGTGACAAAACCAAATACTCTGTTCTAATCTGTTTTACTTGTCAGTCCCGGTTACGTAGCCGATTAAAGGACCCGTCTCCGTAATGTGACCTCTTGTCACCTATCTACATGTGGCGTGAACAGTGTCACTTATTAATTAATGTTTTGGATTTCTAAATTGTTATGTTTATAAATACAATACAGCTTACTCTATAAACATATCACTTAACTATTTACATAATTAAATTGCAGCTAAACTTATTTTACCAAAATAATATTTCTGTTATTAGCCTATCAATCAAAATTATTAGTGTTGTCCACTTATCACTAGATAGATAGATAGATAGATAGATAGCTAATTAACATTTTTAAGTCTGCTATTATCTAACACTCATTGAAATACAGATAAATATTCCAGTAGCTTCTTTTCAAGTTCTCTTTAAGAAAAAGCGACTCTGAAATTTCTTGATATTTTTTCTCATCAATTCTTTTTATAATTTACACATTAGAATCATTGCTTTGGTGGTCCTCGTCAATCTGCTTTTTTGACACGTCATTGTAATAAATATTCCAATTACAGTAATTTCTCTCATCATAATTTGTGAAACTCATTTTCTGCTGACTGTTTTCCTCCTACCTTAGTATTTCAAGAGTAAAATTGAGTCATGTCTAGTCTTGGCGAAAATCATTTTTCTACGTGTTAGCTCACTTATTGTCTGGAGCGTTTTTCTATAAAAAAAAAAGAAATATATAAAAATTCTTTTCAGCGTAGTTAGTTTGTATAGCATGGTGTTCTTGATAATCCCATCTTTTTATCCATCATTTATAGAAGTAAATCCTTCCTTTTATTTTTTTTTTACTTTGATTTAATTCAATCTGCGCTGTTTGAAGGTGAATATGTTAGTTTAACCTACGTCCCCGTTTCTCTATTAAATATTTGATCGGTCGGTTTGTCTGCCAGGTTTTTGTTTCAAATACCATTTGCTGTTGTACGTGCCGTGATGGACAGACACCTGAAAAAGATACACGGACGCTTATGAAAAGAAAATGTCAATACGATTACTAGTTCAAACTTACTTGATACGCATCATCATCCATGAAATCTTTGAAGATTGAGATGACAGTGAATAATAAAACCTTGCAAAAACTCAGCAAACGTCTCCTTGTTTCCCTTTTTCATGAAAAGAAGCTTATTTCTATAGCAGCTACTATGTGAGGCGACGAGAACTATAAAAAGCGATCCCATGTTAGAATGTCACATGTATAAATGATGCAGATCTAAACTTCAGCCTCTGTCCCATCGTCGAAACGTTGCATCCCTCTGCCTGTTCTACAAGTATTATAATGGTGAATGCTCTGAAGAACTGCAAGCACTTGTGCCCCCACGACGTGAACACCCTCGACAGACCCGACAAGCTGCAAAATCCCACCCCCACACTGTAGAGATCCCTAGATGTAAAAGATCTTTCTACTCCATTAGTTTCTTCCCCAGAACTGCTAGACTTTGGAATTCCATTCCAGGTCACTGCTTCCCCAACTGTACTGACATGCATAAGTTCAAGTGCAACGTGAACCAACATCTCGCTGCCCTAATCCCTACATAGTACCCCAGATGTTTCCCCTGATAGTAGCCCCCTACACCAAAGTGGCAATGTGCCTTGTTTGGGGTGAAAATGTAATAAAATATATATATATATATATATATATATATATATATATATATATATATATATGAACAAATGATTAATAAAATATGTTAAAAGACATCTTGAAAAAGAATTAAAAACATATTTAATTTTAATTAAATATGTGTTTAACTCTTTTTCAAGATGTCTTTTAACATATTTTATTAATCATTTGTTCATATTATAGGCTCTATTTCCTTTTCGGTTTTATTGAGCTTTTTATATCTGGCTGAGTTTATTTTACTTGTAAATATTAACTCTTTAATATTTATAATATATTTTAAGTTTATCATTTTGATTACCTTAGTAAACTTATTGTAACTTATATATATATATATATATATATATATATATATATATATATATATATATATATATGTCTGTTTTGTTTTGTTTTGTTTTTTTATTGAACATGTCATCGTAAAAAATAAGAAAAAATATTTAAATATTAATTCAGGACCCGGGGCATTATTTTTTTTATAATAAAGACTCGGACGTAATGTGTTAACGTTTGATTTGTAAATGACCATGTTGAAGTAAATTTAAAAACAACCTTGTTGTAAAAAGTTTGAAAGCAGTTAGGCTGTATTATGTTTTGGAAACCAACAAAAATTTTTCGAATATATTGATATTGATTTTAGTTTATAAATAAAATGCCTTATTTTTTTTTTCATAGTAAAGCGTTGGAAAATAATTATCAGTTTAAGGAAGATACAGAAACCGAGTTCCACGTACAATCGAACACACGCACAGAAAACTGGTAACATTAATGTAAACTTAATTATCTCACTTTAATGCTTTGTCACAAATGGGCCGATACACACCCCTTCTCCTTTTTCCTTTCCAATTAAAAATAAATCAGTATTTTTTAATGAATGTTCATAGGTTTGATGAGTTGTTTGGTCAACCTACACCATTCAACGAATCACAAATAAGACGTATCATACGACCAACAAAATAATATGATTGTTATAAAAATTTAATTGTGGTATTGGACTTGTTTACTTACAAATGCTCTGAAAGGGCAAATATATTGTTATTGAGATTAAAAAGATGTGGCAATTGCTTAAAGGTAATTTTATTAACTATATACATTAAAAGAATATATATTTACTATCAATATATATATATATATGATTAGTTTTTTGGAAAATGAAATCCAGCAAAGTGCTCAATTAAAAGGAAAATCCGAAATATAAGAGCCTATTTATATTTTGTGTACAGAAGGTTAACAACTGTACACAATATATATATATATATATATATATATATATATATATATATACATATATATATATATATATATATATATATATCATACTGTTTTTGGCATACAAAATAAAATATTGCAATTAGGAAGGGAAGACTTTTATTATTAATGATTAAATGCAAATTTGTATATATATATATGCATATATATATGTGTGTGTGCATATATATATATATATATATATATATATATATATATATATATATATATATATACATATATGTGTATATATATATTCCTTTAATCTCCTCTCCAAAAAGTGTGAAAAGGGGGATCAGGAGAGAAAAGAAAGAGAAATGGGGAGCTGACTGGTGTCGACCCTCTCTTCTCAAAGCTGTATCGAGGGAATTTTTTTTAACAAAGAATGAAAAAGCGAATAAAATTCCGTTTTATTCAATTTATGGGGAGAAAAAAGTAGGAAAACGATTAAAATAAAACAGTGTTATTGTCGAATACCGTAAAGATACATCACGTTCAACCCCAGGAGCCATTCCTTTTGCTTGCAAAGGGAGGGTATTCTAAGTCGAACGTGAATAGTCTCCAAGATCTTAAGGTGATATAATGAATGAGCACGACTAAGAATAGAAAAAGAGTCCGTGCTAAAGTTCGTTGAACAAGACGGGTTTTTAAGTAAATGATCAGAAATTGAGGACCTGTATGTGTTAGTAAAAACGTCCGTTGCCCGGTAGGTTCCATTCCTAATTTTACTGAGTACATGTTGGATTTTTAGATCTAATATTAATGCCGTTCGACCCAAGTAGATGGTACCGCAACCACATTCAAAATTATAAATAATATTAATATTATGGTGGGGGTAGCACGTCTTTTTAAGAAGATGGTAATAAAGTTCTCGTAGAGAACACAACATGCACATTGGCAGCAAAATAACATCCATGAACTGCTGAACTTATTTGTTTGGCAAATTTCTCACTTACTGTACCTAACCAAGGCAAACGAAGATAAATTGGACATTTGGCTACTATATTCTCATTAATTCGAGAGAATTCAGCCAATTTCTTTTGAATAACTGACCTAATCATATCTAGTGGGTACCCGTTTTTTGGATAAAGAATCCGTAATTGTGTCCAATTCCTCATCTAATTTTAACTTGGAACAAATCATAAGGGCACGCTAAATCTAATTTGCACCCTAATACATCGTGCCCTTATGATTTGTTAATCATGAATCATAAAAGTCTTCACTTCCTAATTGCAATATATATATATATATATATATATATATATATATATATATATATATATATATATATAGAGAGAGAGAGAGAGAGAGAGAGAGAGAGAGGGGGGGGAGTGAAAAATATAAAGGAACAAACCGTATTATGTGTTCGTCAACGTTTCGTCTTCATTTCGAGACTTCCTCTGGATGAAATAAAGACGAAACGTTGATGAACACATAATACGGTTTGTTCTTTTTATTTCTCTATTTTGTCAGAATACTATTTCCATTATTTTCATCATATATATATATATATATATATATATATATATATATATATATATATATATATATATATATATATATATATACTCACCGGACCCCCGGAGCTGCCCGGAGTCGTCCGGTCGTATGATACGTTTAAACATGATATTTTAACGCATGCCGAATGCATACGAAGGGTGTGCAATAAGTAATGCCCCTGACCCACTTCCCAAAGAAGTAGAGTAACGAAACTTGACACAGTTATTAGTCTTTCTCTACATAGGAACCGTCCAGAGTTATGTATTTCTCCCATCGTTTCATGCAGCTCTGGAGACCGTTTTATAGAACACCCCAGGTTGGTCCTCCAACCACGACGTGACTTCAGAAATGAAGGTTGCATCATGTGGGAAACGCTTTCCTTTTAAAAAAAATAACTTCATGGCTGGGAAGAGGTGAAAGTCAGAGGATGTAAAGTCAGGATGGTAGGGAGGATGGGGACGGATTTCATAATCACACGCCCGTGCTTCTGATCTGGCGACATGCTAGTTTTGGACCGGAGCGTTGTCCTGCACGGTACTTTTACTGATCCTACCCCGCCTCGTGATTTTGATAGCTTCCTTAATTTCCTCAAAAGTGAAGCATAATAGGCTCCTGTAATTGTGGTACCCTTTGCCAAGAAATCTGTCATCACTACTCCGTCCTGGTCCCAGAAGACTGGGAGCATGACCTTGCCAGCGGAGGGCTGCACCCTTGCCTCGTTTGGAGGTGGTGAGTCCAAGTCCTTCCACTGCATTGACTGGGCTTTCATCTCTGGATCATAGTGATGGACCCAGGTTTCATCTTGTATAATCAGTCTTTTGAAAAACTTTGACTCATCTTCTTGGCCTATCTCCAAATTCATCCTCGAGCACTCGACGCGTTCTCGCTTCTGGAATGGTGTGAGCAACCTGGCAGACACCTTATGCATATGCAAATGGTCAGGAATGATAGTTTTCACAGAGCATTTACTAATCTTGACATCTAGGGCTATTTGGCGAAGAGTAAGGCGCCGATCTTCCAAAATAGCAGCCTCAACTTGACGGACAGATGCCTCATCAATGGCAGAAGGTGGGAGACCAGGTCTGGGAGCTGTTTACACAGACTTCCGGCCATGGTTGAATTCACGATGCAAGCATTTTACAAGGTCATATGATGGGACATTTTCACCACAAGTTCCTTTCATTTCATCAAAAGTCTCATGTGGTGGGCGTCCTTTCAGATACAAAAAATACAAAAACAGGATAACTTCTCAACATTCAACAGGCTCCATTTCACAGCTGACTCAGGTCAAACACCTGTAAAACAAAAATCACAATTACTTTAGGGCTGTAATTTGCCACATAACCCGTAGAGATATAAATCATTGCGCATGCAGAATTTCAGCTAGATCAGGCAAATGAAAGTGGGTCAGGCGCATTACTTATAGCACGCCACTCGTATGTATTATTATAGAATCAAACCTTTACTGAATATAATATATCATGAGGAATAATTTGCCTTGTGGACTAATTGTTTTTAATAAAAAATAATAATAATAATAATAATGTCGTTCATCAAATCCCGTGTGTTTGTTTACAATATCACGTCAACTGATATTAAGGCTTGATGATATATGCCCTGGAAAATCACTTCTTATTAATGTTTTGTTTTAAAATATGAAAAAGAAAAAATGATTTGCGGCGATTTTAAATTGTTATTCTTCTTTTATCGTTAATTAAACTCATTGATAAGTAATAAAATCTTTCTTTTATTAATATTATTGGAATTTTTCCCCTTTTCCTTGTAGATATTTGTGAATTATTCCATGTATTTCGGCCTTTTGGATTATTTTGGACCATCTTCCAATTACGTGATTTCCTTGGATTTTGCTTGTGTAAATGGAAATTCAATTAACTTTCTTAGAGTTATATTTTTGGATTTTACCGTCACTGGATTATTTATCTTCCACCAGACTATCCATTCACGGGAAATCGCCTTTTTCTTCACCATATTTCCTCTGCTTCACTTTTTTGTTAGCAAGTAAGATCTTTGACTTACTTGTTGTTTCATCAAAGACTTTTGTATGAAAAATCTGATCCCGGCTTTTGCTAATTCCTACCCTCTGATGAGAAAGAAAGTATTTCTTCGAAACTCCGCGGATTAAGGACTATCCATTTATCTAGTGTTTCATTTTCAGATTAATGTTTTTAACTCTTTTTCGAAGTATTTTTTAACATGTTGTTTGCCCTTATATATATATATATATATACGTGTGTGTGTATTTGCAAAAGATAGGCTCAGCCGTTTCGATACGTATGAGGAACTAACTCACACAAACAAAGTGACTTTTATATAATAGATAGATGGATAGATATGCATGTATATATGGATTTAGTTAAATTTTACAAAAAATAAATAATAAATCGAATTTCGAAACTCCGCTACACTAGCCTTGTGCAGGACTAGAATGCATTTACTTGGTTCTCTACGAAGTAAGGGTTAGGGTTAACGTGAAAATCAATATTACATATAAAATTCAGAATTGTAGAAAAATAAAAATTAACTACGATTAGAAGAAGAGAACGTTACATTTAAATTATAGGCCGAAAGTAGGAATAGTTTTTGTGTAATTAAGACATGTATTAAAGGCATTTATAGTTTATTAAGTCCGGTGCTAAATATAGATACAGGAAGTAAGTATAGCTTCAGTTTATTAAGACCAGAAGTAGAGTTATATTCGATTTTTTTACATAGGCATCACCACTTATCAAGGCCAAGAAGCCACTCGATGATAGGTGTTAAAGAGTGTACAGTAGAAATTGGGCAATATAGTAATCGTTAGTAATGGAAGTTCGGTGAATTTGTTAACTTATATGGAATGGCTCATCAAAAACTAGTTTACGTTAGACTTGAAGACAGCCATATTGCAGTCAGCTGGAAAGCAGGAAAACGGAAGACAATTTCTCGGGTGTGCAGTTCTAAGAAAGAAGCTTTGCTCATGGAATCTACGTTTAGGTTTTGGCACAGATAAAGAATGGGGGAAAATTATTGATAGTGTTTTCAGTTAGACAGGTGTTTCTTGTGCAAGTTTGGCGTGGGATGGACATAGATTGGAGCTCAGTCAAGCACTTGCCATGAAAATAACGATAAAGCAGAGAAAAGCTCGCAACATCTCTTCTGTGAGATAGAGGTTGCAGGGAAGAGAAAAGGACATCCCCTACGAGGCTACGAAGTCTATTTTGAACTCTACCAGGGAAGGATAAGTCCTTTCTAGCGGCTCTTACCCAAATGTGGCAACAGTACTCCATCCTTGGACATACCTGGCTCTTATATAGATCGAGATTTGCATCAGCAGTGAAATATTTATTGATCGTTAGAAGGATCCCGCGATTTTTCCAGCGGCTTTGGCAACGGATTTAATGTATGTGCTCCATTTAAGATCAGGAGTAAAGGTTAAGACCGGAAAAACATAATTCTTGTTAAATAAGTCAGGAAGTAAGTATAGATTCAGTCATAATAAATAAAAACCGGAAAAAGTGCGCTTCTTGTTAGTTAAGGCTGGAAGTAAGTATAATAGTTATATTAATTTCTATTAAGTTATTTAGATTTTGTATTGCAAGTCGATTTTAGTTCACAAAGTGACTTTTATATAATAGTACATAAATAGATAGATAGGTAGATAGATAGATAGATATGCGTGTATATATGAATTTAGTTAAATCTCACTAAAATAAATTAAGAATCAAATTGGAAAACTCCGCTAGACTAGCCTTGTGCAGGACTGGAATAAATTTATTTGGTTCTCTACGAAGTCAGACATAAAATGAAAATCTATTTTCTATAAATACTAAATTCAGGATTGTAGGAAAATCAAAATTAACTAAGAAGGAGGCAGCGTTACTTTGATGTCATAGGCCGGAATTAGGTGTAAGGCCGACAGAAAATATAATCATATTTAAGTAGTCAGGAAATACTATCGTTTCAGTTTCTTGGAATCAGAAGTATTGTTTAAATAGATTAAGACCGCAAGAAAATATAATTATATTTAAGTAAGTTAGAAAGTAAGTATGCTTTAGTTTATTAAGACCAAAAGTATAGTTATAATAAATTAAGGCCTGAAAGAACAGAGAATTACAGTGAAGTAATAAGTTAATATCAACGGCTGTAAATGACAAAGTCCTCTCTGATTCTCTCTCCTCTGATCTCGGGCGCGTGGTTCAGTGGGGGAAGATGTGGCTGGTTACCTTTAATGCATCAAAAAACCAAACTCCTATCCTTACATCATCAACGCTCTGATCCCCATCTGGCATCAATTGTGATGGATGGCTCTCGTCTGGGTGAGGTCCCGTGTTTTGACAAGCTTCTGGGTTTGACCTTTACTCCTGATCTGAAATGGAACAAGTACATCAAGTCTGTTGCCAAGGCCGCTAGAAAGATGGTGGGGTCCTTCTACCGCTCTAGAAGATATCTCACTACTGATGCAATTCTCTATCTATATAAAAGCCAAGTACGTCCAAGTATGGAATACTGTTGCCATATCTGGGCAGGAGCTGCTAAAACAACCTATCCTGCCTTGACAGAGTACAAAATAGACTTCGTGGCTTTGTGGGGGATTCCCTTTTCTCTACCCTGCAACCTCTCTCCCACAGAAGAGACGTTGCGAGCCTATCCTTGTTTTATCGTTATTTCCATGGCAGGTGCTCGTCTGAACTCCAATCTCTGGTCCCCCCTCGCCAATCTTTCACGAAAAATACCCGTCTAGCTGAATCCACTGTGAAAAATTTCCCCCACTCTATATCTGTGCCAAAATCAAAACGTGGATTCCATGAGCAGAGCTTCTTTCTTAGAACTGCACGCCTGTGGAACTCTGTTCCGTCAGCCTGATTCCCACCTGACTACAACTTGGATCTGTTCAAGTCCAACGTTAACAAATTCCTAATGAACCGCCCTCTTAAGTAAACACTTCATCAAATCTCCACACTAACGTACTGTACTTGCAATAACCCTTATCCCTGAGTGGCTTCTGGGCCTTGATCAGTGGTGATCACTGTGTAAAAAAAAAAGAGCTTCAGTTTAGTAAGACCAGAAATATAACATAATAGATTAAGACCGGAAGAAAAAATAATTATAGTTAAATAAGTCAGAAAGTATAACTTCATTTTATTAAGACTAGAAATAAGTATAGTTAACATAAATTAAGATCGATAGAAAGTGCAGTTCTCGTTCATTTAGACCAGAAGTAACTATAATAGTTATATTATGTTTATTTATATATTGTACTACCATTTAATTTTAGTTCAGTTTGTTTCTTACTTGATACTGCTTTGCTTTTGCTGTTTAAATGAATTTAATGGTCATGAATATGAACGACTAATTTAATTGTTTATTAGGTAGATTTAAATCTTTTGACTTGGTGTTGTCTAAATTTGAAATATTAATCTCATCACTAAACGCACAAATTCTATGAACGTATCTTCAGAATAACGAATCTTGTTTTTCTCCCAGACTCATTTGGCCCGAGGCGAAAGTCAAACAAGATATTTAACCCCCAGTGTTTCCTTAGATCAAATGGACTTTCCCATTCGCCCTAAGGAACTTTATGTACTTTTCGTTTACCGGCAAAATAGCCGGAAGTTAAATCCATTACAAACGTATTGTACTATTTTTGCTGTTATAATTTTTTAGTCTTGTTTGTTTTTATAAAGTTGAAGTACATTTTCTGTTCGATAGTTTTTCATTAGTCTTTTGTTACGGGTGTATTTATGTATATATATATATGTGTGTGCATATATGCTTCTTTGTGGAGCACAATTGAACTATGATACTTGGTTTGTGCATTTGACTTTTATTCATGTGATGATGTAAAATATTTTCATAGAATTAACAGTTGGTTCTTTTTTTGTTTAGAACATAATCGAACAAGGCTACTTGACTTATCCATTTTAAAGTTAACTAAAGTTATACAGCGATAAATGGATGGGACAGGTTCTCTCAAGGTTGATTAATCAGATTACGATTACATCCTATACATAGAACAATAAATTATAAACATAACTTATTAAATGGCATATACATATATATATATATATATATATATATATATATATATATATATATATATATGATTTTATTATAAGTCAACCTCGGGAGTATTGCAAGATCATTGCAAGATTTTTCTATAGACGAGATAAACAAATTATCCAGCCCATTTCGTCAGATAATTTAAGCCAAAATAAATTCAAAGAAAATGATTTTTATTATATATGGATATTAAAAAACAAGAGTTTGAGTAATGGATGAAGAGGTGAGAGGGGGAGAAGAGACAGAGAGAAAAAGAAAGGAGGTAAAGAGATGTTTATCCCGTCTATAGAAAGAATCTAGTAATTATTTAAGCAAATACTCCCGAGGTTGAAAAACATATTTAGCTCTATCAACGTATCGAGCACTTTTCCCCCTGTTTGTTTTTCCAAATATACCTAACAGGGGGAAAAGTGCTCGATACGTTGATATATATATATATATATATATATATATATATATATATATATATATATATATATAGTTTAAAGAAGCTTTACGTTTTTAAGAAAATACTAATCTAAAATTGAAATTCATTTTAAATTGCTTGAAATACCAAAATAAGTCAGTATATAGCAGATTAGAAAATAATTTAAATAGTTAAATATAAGAAATCATCAGCTGTTTACCATGTATCTGTTTAGAAATAAAAATAGAATATCGGTAGCAATTATTTCTAACAAGTGGACAATACCATTTCCACAATAAGAAGTATAGACAGAATACAATTAATATTTTAATTACATATAAATAATAATAAAATAGAATAAACAAATAGATTCATAGCGATAACTAGTATAATTTTTTGAACTCTTCTATTGTCTGTAAATAAAATTATGCAACTGTAATTAATATGCATTAAGTACAGCTTGGGAAGAAACTTCTTTCTTAGAACTGCACGCCTGTGGAACTCTGTTCCGCTTGCCTGTTTCCCTCCCGACTTCAACCTGGATGTCTTCAAGTCCAACATAAACAAATTCCTGATGAACGGCCCCCCAAGTAATGACATCTTATCAATTCTCCAATACAATTGCTACACTATCCCATTGATTACTGTACACACAATAACCCTTATCCCCGAGTGGCCATTGGGCCTTGATAAGTGGTGAACTCCATGTAAAAAAAAAGAAAAAAAAACTAACTACGGAAGAGGAAGGAAATCAGATCTAAACAACCTTTCCTTCCTTTCTTTTTTCCTCTACGCATTTTCCTCTGTTTCTTTTTTCTTTTTTTATTTCGATACAAACCTAATTCACCATCCTTTCTCCTTCTTCTTCTTCACATAGTCTTAATGTAATGTAATGTGAATCCCTGATTAATTTCCATTACAGACAGGAACATGCTCATGAATATGTAGCGACATATTAATGCTTATGTGAAACATAAACGTACATGTGTATATATATATATATATATATATATATATATATATATATATATATATATGCATATACACATGCACGCACGCATACACAAAAATTTTTTAAAAAAATTAAAGCCGCTATAGCCTGTCTGCTATAGCGGCTTTAATTTATTTTTTAATTTTTTAATTTTTAATTTTATTAACAATTTGAAAGTTATTTTAGAGTGGAATTTTAAGCTCATGTTCTATGAGTATAAAAATATAAAATATATCAATTCATATGTTTACACAGATCCACCGGACCTATATATAAAAAACTTTTTTTTACCGGACTCATTATATAAACAAAGCAAAATTGTTCCAGGAAAATGTCTAATTCGGATCATTACACTGTGATGCGGATTACTCAAAATACAGTTCGGATCATTTTACTACACTGTTTTCAAAGACATTCACTTCGGATTTTACCATGAAATTTGGATGTAAACTTTTATATCCTGTTCTTTAACTTCCCTTACTCTATGACTTTTAATTACTCAATCAATTTCTAATTGTGATTTTCCATGTCTCACTGACTTTAGTAAATAAGGTGTAAACCATTATAACTATTTGCAAATATTTTCTCCTCTGAAGAGATGGTAGACATCGAAATCCTATAGGATAAGGAGTTAGAATATTTCAAATGTATTCTTTGTCTTACATATTGTTGTGGTGGCACACATTCATTTGTATATGTGGATAGTAATTACACATAAATAGGAAGACTCAGTTAGTCTGAGTGTGTGTTCACCAGAAGCCACCGAAGGCCGCCGAGAGCAGATATGTTTCTCCAGCAAAGACTCTCGTATTTGACATCATTATGTAAATATCCTGCAAATATACCTTTTCCTAATACACTTCTTATTTGATCTGCCTTTGTTTGTTGAGTCATCATTTGTATTGCTTTCTACGTTACTTGGTTCAACCTGCAAAATTAACACATAGAATGATAAAAATCTTTTGATTTGAAAACTCAAACATTTCCCGTCATAATTTTTTAAATTCATTGAATGACTAAATTTTATATATATATATATACATATATATATATATATATATATATATATATATTTATATAAACATCTTCCCTCTGATGAGAAGAATCGCACTCTTCGAAACTTCATGGAATTAAGGTTTCTTGTTTTATTGTTGAATAATCAAAATTGTGTATACCTTCCCTACAGGTTAATATATGCTTTTGAAAATTTAAATAAATTTTCAATACCAAGATTTTTATTTTATATATATATATATATATATATATATATATATATATATTTTATATATATATATATATATATATATATATATATATATATATACATATATATATATAAGTATATATATAAAGAGATAGAGATAAAGAAAGAAAGAGAGAGAGGGAGAGATAGAGAAAACAATTTGTTTATATGTGTCTTTGTGTCTGAACGCATTCCTTTCCAAATGGCTGATTTTTTTGGAAATTATACACAAATATATTCCATGTGTCTGTGAGTATCCGGGTGTTATATTGGAATTCATCCGATAAGTATCGGCAATCGATAATCAAAAAATCAAATTAAAGCAAGACAGTCTGTTTTTGACCAAACCGAACACTTGGACACTTTCACTGATGTCGATGACAATGAAAATATTGGCGTGTGAAACATTCATCGATCATCATTACATCTCGGGCAATGTCCTGTCTCTCTGCTAGTATTATATTAATTCATCGTATTATAAATCCTCTCATTCACACGCATTTCATTTATTTTCTAATCAATTTCCAATCGTTACTTAAACATATATATATACAATGTATGTATTCATACAAACATTATTAGCTACATAAATGCATACAGATTTCTGTTGTGATTACTTTAGGAATGAAACTTTAGCGCGTCTAATCGTTGCACCCGTTGTAGGGATCTGTCTTAATAGCGCTGCATTTCTAAAGAAACTGAAGCAGAAATGTGTATGCACATATGTAGCTAATAATGTTTGTATAAATAAACAAACTATAATAACGCTCTACTTGTTATTGAGCACTTTCTGATATACCAGGGTCCCAATTAATTTAAATCTAAGAAAACTAGACTGATACAATCATTGTATATAAAGAGTGTTTCTTTGAGGTGCGATGAATTTAAATTAAAATAGATCCCAGGAAACCCGTTTATATTACAAATAAGTGTCTATTTTAATGATTAATTTTTGGCATTCATAATTTAAATAGTATTCCGGATATATGGCCCCCTCGGATCGCACATATATGGCGTAATCTAGGGTTCTGAGTCTCAAAAATCTACCTATGCGTCGAATATTGTCTTTTAAGTAGTCTTTTGTCTCTGGTTTATTTTTCTATCGTTTCTTCTCTAAACAATACACACTTCCACGAGTGTAAGGGGCTACGATTCGAGACTACAGTTACAGGACACAACGGAGTGGAACGATAAAATTGTCGCGCTAGAAAAGACGATATGACTCCATTTCCGTTGGAGGGAAATTAGTTTTCATTTTTTGTTGCAGATCATCTACTAGTTAGCCAGTTATGTACAAATCGCAAGAGCGATAGGAGCTTTCTATCATGTGTCAAAGTTACACAATGTTCAACAAGGTAGCCGCTTTGCAACTTATGCTCCTAATCGATTCAACTTATAAGAAAGGGACCATTGCCATCACCTTGAAAATGCATCGCTGGATTGCCACGAATAAGA
>NC_136500.1:142159617-142252117 GCF_053919585.1 Euprymna scolopes | reverse complement strand
AAATATGAAAACCAATCATCGTCTTGGAGTCAATGTGTTTCGTCCAAAAGGTTCCAGCCCCCTCCAAGAACAAGATAAAGTCAGGATGGACCAGGTTCAGTGAGCAGAGAAGATAAATGTATGTCGAAGATACACAAATATGACAGACGCACACACGCACGCATATGAACATTAGACGATCACGAAACTTAAAACGGGTTCAGAAAGTGACGAACCACTGATAGTCATTTATTAACACATTTAGTACACGTCAGAAACAAACACGAAACGTATAAACCCGTTTATATGGGTGCCGTTCATTTGAGATAACGTAACATAACTCATTTTCGTGTCGTTTTCGGTACACCATTACATAATATTTGTACCAATTTATGATGTCTGTATAATGTTGTAACCATTTGGTCTGTGATCATAGCGCAGTATCTGCGTTAAATGTGACAAGCCGAGCCAATTATTATTATTATTATTATTATTATTATTATTATTATTATTATTATTATTATTATTACTACTACTAGTTGATTCGAGCGATGGCAGCTCGCTGGATCAATTATTATGATTAGAAAAATAAACAATTAAATTGGGAAAAATGATTGGTATATAATGTAATAATATCGCAAACGGAATGTGAAAATTGAAAATAGATGTAAACATGATTTTTGGTTCGCATAAAAAAATAACTAGATTGGGGTTGCATCCGCTGTTGGTCTGAGACACGTAACGAGACGTAATGAGCCACGTGATGAAATGTAGATAAGGGGAGATTCTAGGCAGTCGTTAGCTGGACATCAGAGGAAACGGACGACTGAAGAGGGGAGTTGGTTTGCATGACACAAGGAGCGGCGTCATCTCAGCAGTCAAGATTTAAAAACGTGTAATATCTGAAGACGACGGCGGATCAAGAAAATAAATGTTCGTAAATAATTCAGGTGTGTTGTATTATTTACATCTGTTAAAAAGAACTGTTTGTCTACAACTGTTTCGATACGTCCACGTCAATCGTTTCCTGTTTAAACTGTTGCAAAAATGTTAAAATATAAACACTAGACGATCAACTAAATGATACGACGGATATATACATACACGCATGTACACGTACATGAATATATAGAAAAAGATAAGCCACGTACGTCATTCTAGAACATATTCATGCACACAACGTAACAAACCTTTTTGGTGCCGTTCACATACACATTACAGAACAGACCGCTTTCTAGAGCCCCGATAATATAACAGCTGTGTATGTTAAACCTAGCTTTAAAGATAAAATCTCGAGTATGGTGTAATTTTTCATGACAATTGGTAGATGAGAACGTTTTTATAGTTGTTAAAGAAATTGAGCCTAAGTAAAAAAAAAAAAAAAGGGAAAAATTAAACGAACATTTGCTTTCCTTCGTTTTGTAGTTCGCTAGCAGATACATTTCGGTGTTACCAGTTAAGGTATTCATAAAAACCAGACAAACCATAGCACATCGATTTTTTATGGAAGCAGTTTCAATCCAGGTTTCAATTTCATTCGATTGCCGCTTGTGGGCGCCTCAAATGTGAAAGTGGTTTTAGGTGTGCTTATTGACAGGCTGCGTCTATCGTATTCCGTTTAATACAGGGTTTCGTAAGTGGGTTCCACGGAGCCCTGGTGCTCTGTGAGTGAGGCGGAAGGACTGCGGAAGCCCTTTCTTTTAGAAGACAAAATCCTTTAGATGGAAAAATTAAATGACTGCAGACATTTGATTATTGATCTTTTTTGACTGGAAAGAGATGTGATACAGAATTACAGGTGAAAATAATTTTGAGGTGGTTCATTATAAAGAAAATAAAAAATAAATTAACAACAAATGCAACAATTTTTGATTAATTAAAAGCAACAAAAAAAATGGTTGCAAACAGGAAAATATAGTAAAATCACGAACCAGAACAATTAATGAACAAATATAAGTTAAAATTTGAAATTAATGTTTTTCATATTTATTTTAGAAATTATCTTGTTAATGCTTCGTGAAACTATTTACCCTGCTCAGGGGCGCCATGGTGTTCTTAAGTTTGGGAAACTCTGGTTTAAAGTATCATTTACATTAGTAAATATGTAGATTGAATAGACGCATCTTATCTAAAATATGCCTTTTTACTTTTACAATAGTCCATGTTCGCCTGTTGGTCTGTCACGATGGTTTAAATAGCTTTATCGCCAATAAACTCGTAGATCAAATGGGCACATCTTAGGGATACAAATTCTTGTTTTCACTCTACGAGGTCTCTTAAATATGTGTCCATGTTTTTATTCGTATGGACACTTTAAAGATAATGCATACATGAAACTATTGTCTTCTTCGGAGTAAGCTGCCCCTGTTGGGATGCACTTATTGTACAGTTCCAACAATTCTGGAAGGCCCTTTAGAAGTTCTCTTCTATGAGTGTGTCAGTGGCCCTCGTTACAACCTCTTTCATCCTACCGACAGCCTAGAAGTTTTTTCTTGAGCTTAGCAAACAAACAAAAGTCAAAAGGAGCAAGCTCTGGACTATAGGGAGGATGACGCACTCTCTTGATACCCATCTTGGTTATGACAACGGTTTTTTTTTTGCTCATCTTCTTTGAGCACCTTTCAGACAAACTTCGTGCAGGTCTTCCGCATCCTCAGTTCCTAGTTAATAATTGTGTGCACAGTTCCCACACTGAAATGAAATTGTGCATTTATTGTCTCTATAGACAACCGACGATTCTTATCAATTAATTCTTTATTTAGCCAATCAACGCTGGTGTTCTGACTTCCTTACTCCTCCCACACCTCTCATCATCTCTCACAGACTCCCTGCCTTCCTTGAATCTCTTTGTATAAATATGTCTCTTTCTCTCTCTCTCTCTCTCTCTCTCTCTCTCTCTCTCTCTCTCTCTCTCTCTCTCTCTCTCTATTTCTATCGTTCACTCTCGTCTCGATAAGGGGAGATTTGTAATTCAGTTTGAAGTTGCGCGCCGTACCAGTCGGGTCGCGAAAACCTGAACTCTCGACTTTCTTCTTTTTTTTTTAACACAGTGATCACCACTTATCAAGGCCCGGAAGCCACTCAGGGATAAGGGTTATTGCAAGTACATTACGTTAGTGTGGAGATTTGACGAAGTGTTTACTTAAGGGGGCGGTTCATTAGGAATTTGTTAACGTTGGACTTGAAGACATCCAAGTTGTAGTCCGGTGGAAGCAGGTAGACGGAACAGAGTTCCACAGGCGTGCAGTTCGAAGAAAGAAGCTTTGTTCATGGAATCCGCGTTTTGATTTAGGCACAGATATAGAGTGGGGGAAATTTTTCACAGTGGATTCAGCTAGACGGGTGTTTTTCGTGAAAGATTGGCGAGGGGGGACCAGAGATTGGAGTTCAGACGAGCACCTGCTATGGAAATAACGATAAAACAAGGATAGGCTCGCAACGTCTCTTCTGTGGGAGAGAGGTTGCAGGGTAGAGAAAAGGGCATCCCCCACTAAGCCACGAAGTCTATTTTGTACTCTTTCAAGGCAGGATAGGCTGTTTTAGCAGCTCCTGCCCAGATATGGCAACAGTATTCCATCCTTGGACGTACTTGGCTTTTATATAGATAGAGAATTGCATCAGTAGTGAGATATCTTCTGGGGCGGTAGAAGGATCCCACCATCTTTCCAGCGACCTTGGCAACAGACTTGATGTACGTGTTCCATTTCAGATCAGGAGTAAAGGTCAAACCCAGAAGCTTGTCAAAACACGGGGCCTCACCCAGACGAGAGCCATCCATCACAATTGATGCCAGATGGGGATCAGAGCGTTGATGATGTAAGGATAGGAGTTTGGTTTTGGATGCATTAAAGGTCAAGAACGAACGTAATTTAAACAGCTCAACGATCAAGTTCTTAAAAATTTCCACTCTTCAAACTGAAATAAATAATTTCCTATTTTCATACCACGTGCATTTTCTCAGTTGTAACTTGCCAGTATTAACGGCTCTTACGCCGAGAACTTGACGCAAGAAGTGACGTAGCCGACAACGAATCAACGTCTTGATCTAGTGAGTACATGCCTATTGTTTTATTTTCTTGAACACCTGAGGAGCTGGTTACCTAAGACGTAATTGCCGTTCCAGTCACGTCCCTACGATACAAACAAACGCTCTGGTCACACAATGAAAACGATAGATTTTCTAAATATTCTGATTATGTGATGACTTTTCATTCCCTCAACAAAAGCGCATCCATGAATATTACCATTCAAATCGTTAACCAGTTAAAGTAATTATCAGATATCGGCGGGAAGAAAAAAAAACATTCAATGGGTTACACACACAATTGGATTCAAATGTAAAGAATTTGAAACTTTCTTCCATTGTCTAAGGGAATGTATAATTTGACCTAGAATATACAAGTAGATATCAGTCAAAAATTGAAACAATTGACAAAGAAAATATTTAAAATTCCAATAGAAAAAAAAATGTTTTTATAAGTAAAATCATCATAAATTCATTTTCGACCTTCATAAGTCGTTCTCAGGCGAGTGATAAAAAATAATAAGAAATAAGGTAATGAATTGAATGGTAAAGACGAATAAAATCGTTCGAAATAGTTTAAAATACATAAAAGCATTTAAACGTAATATCTGCTTCGTACCGAGCTTAATAAACGGACGTTTTTCAATACTGATTAACAAAGCTTCAATACTTGTGAACAGTAAATAGACACACACACATACACACACACATATATATATATATATATATATATATATATATATATATATATATATATATACATATATATAATTATATATAACTTTATAAATTGTTCAAAACTAGTAAGATTAATTTATCCGTGACGATTAATCCTGAACATGATATGTATATCATGTATATAGAGGAAGGCTGCAGTACGCATCACCATTTCTTCACCGCTCGAAAACCGTCTAACTACGCACCCCTCGCACCTTTCAATAAACGTCAATATACAGAAAATAACAACTTGTTACTGAAAAGTTGATTGCCGGTGTGAAATAAAAGCAATACATTTTTATAGATCAACTGTGTTGTGATTTTTTGTTCGCTATCAGCGTGTGCATATGTTTTGTGCCAGCGACGAAAGTACGTGTAAACAGTATATGGACTGGACAAACGCTTTCTGAACAAGCGGCCACAATTATTACGTAACATAACCAATGCACCCGTCACGAGAATTGCTGTCACCATTCAACAGCAAACATGTTATGCGTACTTATGCTCATCCCAAAGCAATTAACATTTACCAACTGTAAAATTCGGTGAGTCGTTGACATTTGTTTCCGGCGGATCATTAAAACTAATGATCGTAATAAGTGTGAATGCACATCAGATACACCTATTAATTTTTCATGCATATACACATATACTAGTAGAATATCCGACTTGGGACGGGCATAAGAAATAAATAGAGGCTTATGTTTTTGAATATTTAAGATAAGGGTAGTTTATTTATATTATTTGGATTCTTTAAACTCCTGTTCTCATCTTGAGTTCGGCTTTCACAAGGTTTTGGCCGATGCAACATTCGACTTTCTTCAGGAATACCTGTCGTTATCGGGAATTTTTCTGTCAAACTCGAGATCATTTCTATCAAACTTGGGAATCTGCATTGTGTTTTGAAACTATGTCCGACTTCGGCAGAATATATAATTTTAGAGTTCGGCAAGATGTGCCTGAAGAAGATCGGAGGTAACTGAACTGAAACGTTGTGAAAATAACAATCAGAATATAAATGATAGGAATATAAGAAAAAAAATTGTTTAGATGTATGGTACGGTTTCGTTTGCACTTCCCACTTTTAGATGACAAAGTTTACTAAAAACAAGTAAGGCAATAATATGCACACACGTTGAATGATTTATGATTTTACCAAGCACAAAATATTTAGCAATTCACGCACGCGTACGAGATAATATCGTAGTAATCGCTAGTAATGAAGACCTGATAGAGTGTCTTAATTAAGAGAGCGGTTTGTCAGGAATTTGTTTATATCAAAGTTGTATTAATTGTCTATAGTTCTGGGATGAGGTGATTTCATTATGGATCTCGTTTTTCGGACTCACTTCCTCATCTTCGGTGTTTTTTTTTTTCACTACGTTTCGGCCGTATCATCTTTCGGCTTTCTTCATCAAAGTGGTAGTCAGGTGCGAAACAGGCAAACAGAACAGAGTTCTACAGTCGTGCACTTGTAAGAAAGAAACTCTGCTAATGGAATCTACGTTTGGATTTAGACACAGATAAAGAGTAGGGAAAATTAATGACAGTAGTTTCAGCTAGGCGGGTGTTTTTCATGAAAGATTGGCGAGGGGGTGGTCAGAGATTGGAGCTCGGGCGAGCACTTGCCATGGAAATAAGGAAAAAACAAAGACAGGCTCGCAACGTCTCTTCTGTGGGAGAGAGGCTGCATGGAAGAGAAAAGGGCATCCCCCACTATTATGTATATTAGTATATTTTGGCAGCATTTTCTCCTTATGCAAGTTTCATTGAGCAGAGACAACTCTTGTTTGTTTCTTTTTACAATTAATTTTTCTTTTCGACGGACTAGTTTCCGAACATTTGTTCGAGTGTAAAAAGAAATTTGCCAGATTTGCGAATATTTTCGGCCTTCATAAGTCGTTCTCAGGCGAATGATAAAAAATAATAAGAAATAAGGTAATGAATTGAATGGTAAAGACGAATAAAATCGTTCGAACTAGTTTAAAATACATAAAAGCATTTAAGCGTGATATCCGCTTCGTACCGAGCTTAATAATAGTCGTTTTTTAATACTGATTAACAAGGCTTCAATACTTGTGGACCGTAAATAGACACACACACATACACACACACACACATATATATATATATATATATATATATATATATATATATATATATATGCATATATATAATTATATATAACTTTATAAATTGTTCAAAACTAGTAAGATTAATTTATCCGTGACGATTAATCCTGAACATGATAAATATGGTGATTACATCAGCCAGTTTTCGCCAGAAGTGAAGACTATTAATCAGATTTTGAACGGATCGAAAATATTATAGACAGAAAACGTCTAATTTCTTTCATGAAATATGTCACACACACACACACACACACACATATATATATATATATATATATATATATATATATATATATATATATAAAGCTGAACGTATGCGTGTGTGTCTGGTCACGAATAGGCTCCTATATGGTTGACTATTATAGATAACGGATCATATAATGATAGAAGATGTATCGAGACACAGGAATGAGTATGTTTCATCTGGCATAACGGTGGTTCATTAAAATTGTGGGGCCTACGTACGCGCCTGGTCCACAAAGTATGGAAATAAAAAAAATTAAAAATAAAAAAACGTTTACAAGTGTTTTTGATATAGATGTACATAATAATAATTTGATAAGCATGTTTTAAATTTGATAGGGATGGTATAATAAAATTGTGGGGTCTGCGTTCGCGCGTGGCCTCCATAGAATAGAAATAGGCACAAACTTTAATAAAAACATTTCATATCTATCTGCGTAAGTATACTTTGATAATTATGCTTCAGTTTGAAGAAATATGGTATAATATAATTATGGGGTGTTCGTTCGCGCCTGACCTCCATAGAATGGAAATATGTCACAAAGTTTAACAAGGCTTTTTAATATAGATCAACAGAATATTGTAATAAGTGTTTCAGTGTGAACAGGTATGGTATAATAAATTATAGGGTTTATCTATTTTTTTTATACTTTCATCATATTTTGCTTTGGTTTTGATACCTCAAAATTCGAAGTTAACTCTTTACAGCCCTTCCTTTTCATAACGTATCATACTTTCATAAATCAGAGTCCAATTTCTGTAGGTTGTTTTTGAACCCAGTTAACGAAGGGTACTTTTGCTAGTATATATATATATATGAATTAAAATGGAGATGGAAGGACCTGAATACTCAACGTTTCACCCGATTTATGCGGGATTTTTAAAAAGGGAATGTCATTGACGAGAGAGTCGGATTTGGGGCTATATGTAATGATGGGGCGAGCAGCGTTTTTTCCTTATGTAAATTAGATGTCTATATACATTATATGATTAAATAAAATAATAAATTAGAGTAAACTAGCGAAGTGGATTACGTCTCAAAATGAAAACTAATAAAGTAAATAAATTTATAAACGAAGACGAGATATTAATTTGGTTAAAAAAATATCGTAGAGATTAAAAAGATGGCGTCTGGAAATATGAACGTGATAGATTAATTAAATAAAATGTAACGAGATTACGAAGGAAGGTTTTAAAAATTAGAGATAATTGAATTGGGATAAAATAGCGTACTAACTTGAAAAATGGCGTCTAAACATAAGAATAGAAAGTGATAAAATGGCGGCTAAAAATAAAGAAGAGAAATAGCAATAGATAAAATTTACTCTAGGATAGCGATACAAAATACCTTTAAAACTGACAAAAACAATAGAAAATAAAACAAATAAATAAATTTAAAAAAATAAATTGAATAAAAATGAATATACATAAACGATCACACATATATGTATGCTAATATATATGTGTATATATGTACGTACATATATATATATTTATATATAAACTAAAAAAAAACTAACCTAGTTTTAAAACAGATCCTTTTTCCGATAAAATGCATGCCCATTGGCTGATAGGAAGAGCGCGGTGGATACTAGAAAGCTGATTGGCTAACTAAAATCTCAATAGAAGAGGACCATATAAAAACAATAAACAACCACAGAATTCGCGCATAAGCCTGAAGAGCCCTAGAGTGGATGAAACGCGGAATACTCAGTGTAGCTTAATCGCCATATATATTTTATAAATTACTATATATATATATATATATATATATATATATATATATATATATATATATATAAAATGAGTTAATACATTCCAACGAAAGAAAGATGTATATTTAAATAAGGGAGTAGTCACCAACAATGTGTATTTTTTAACATTATTTTATAATTCCGTGTCTTGGTTTTTCATTGAGAATTATGTTTGGATCATTGTAATAAATTTTTTAAGTCATTGAAATCGTTTAAAAAAGCAATAAAAATTCAGCATACCAATGTATGATAAACACTTACAAGCCTCCACCCTTTGGAAAAAATTCAAACTAACTACGAAAATCGCCATTTTTAAACAGTTGTAAATAATTTCTGACGAGGACGCTTCAGACCGTCTGAAACGTACGTAAACGATTTCAATGACTTAAAACATTTTTACAATGATCCAAACATAATTCTAAATGAAAAACTAAGACACGGAATAATAAAATAATGTTAAAAAATACACATTGTTGGTGACTACTCCCTTATTTAAATATATATATATATATATATATATATATATATATATATATATATATATATATATATAGCCCCAAATCTTCCGACTGTCTCGTCAATGAAAAATCCCGCATAAATAGGGGGAAATGTTGAGTATTCAGTTGAGTATATATATATATATATATATATATATATATATATATATATATATATATATATATATATGTATATATATATATATTGATCTTGTATAAACCCAAGCACACACATATATACAAATATATGTTGTATTTCAAGATGTTGACCATCTTTTCGTTTATTTCTTTGAATACGCTGGTATGCACAATTCTTGACAGCACCTGTTTCGTAGCGTAACTAATTGCAAAAATAATTGAAACTTCTCTACTAATTTTCGTTTTTGTAACAAGGCCTATATGCGGTTAGTTTCTGTTAAAGTTGATAAGAGTTTTTTTTTTTATTCTGATGAATTAAGGGTGGAATTAATCAAGAATTGACATAATTACATGAATGATTCTGCGCTACGAAACAATTGAAATAAACGGTACGCTGTTCTAGCAGTATCAGAATTTTTGTAGGAATTTTTGACACCCCTAACACGAAACTGCGAATACAATATAAAAATCTCGGAATTTCTCTGTTAAAAGTGGGTTATTTATTTTCTTTATGGATTATACTTCCTAAATAAACTATTACAGTTGTATAAAAAGTAATAGAAATATATATATATTTTTTAAACAGTAATGAATTTTCCGAACTCAATATTTTTCAATTAAAAATCTATCAAAATTTTTCTATTGATTCTATTTTTACGATATTTTCAGGGTCAGTGTGAAATTTTATGTTCTTTCCAATAAATCGAATATAATATTTTAGACAAACGTTTTATTTTTTTTTAATTCACGACCCCCCCATCCCAATTTTTAAGTGTCTATTAAAAAGTAAATACTTAATTTAGTCACCCGAAAGTAAATAATTAAGTTACTCACAAATTGAAGAGAAAAGGTCAATACATAATATATTCAAATTTAAAAAAAAGGACATTGTGTTCTTTTAGAATTTTACCTGTAAAGTTTGAAGTTTAAAACCTTTTTTTTAAGCCACGTTATTTGTTTTATCTTTTTTTTAATGGAACCTTGGTCCTTGCTCCTTTAATTGAAAAAAAATTAGGGCTTGAATTACATTTTTCGAGGAGTTATAAGCTTGGAAAGACAGGGGGTCGAATAATTCACGCCTCCCATTTTGTAAATGTCTAATAATAATTAATTTAGACCCCGATAAGTACATAATATTTTACTCACAAATTGAAGAGAAAAGGTCAATACATAATATATTCAAATTTAAAACAAAAAAAAACATATTGTTCTTGTAGAATTTTACCTGTAAAGTCCGAAGTTTAAAACCTTTTTAAAAAAAAAACACGTTTTTTTTTAATGAAATCTTGGTCCTTGCTCCTTTAATTGAAAAAAAATTAGGGCTTGAATTGCATTGTTCGAGGAGTTATAAGCTTGGAAAGATGGGGTGGAATTATTCGCTATTTTCACGAAATTTCTGACACTGCTAACGCTGTTCAACCTGTTGAAATTTCGGATATAAATGTTTGTCATTTATCTGTATATTTTCTGTAGTTACATCGAGCTTCCTAAATTAAAGAATTGTTATAAATAAAATATGAAATATATTTCCTCATATATATATATATATATATATATATATATATATATATATATATATATATATATATATATATATATATTCCTCTACAATTGTTTTTGGTGTGTATTAATATTCATATTAAAAGCACTTTTTCTATTTATTGTGGAATGTCATACATTTACAAAAGATCTAGCTTCTTTTATTTTTACACAATGGTCACCACTTATCAAGGCCCGGAAGCCACTCAAGGATAAGGGTCATTGCAAGTACATTACGTTAGTGTGGAAATTTGATGAAGTTTTTACTTAAGGGGGCGGTTCATTAGGAATTTGTTAACATTGGACTTGAAGACATCCAAGTTGTAGTCCGGTGGGAAGCAGGCAGACGGAACAGAGTTCCACATGCGTGCAGTTCTAAGAAAGAAGCTTTGTTCATGGAATCCGCGTTTTGATTTAGACACAGATAAAGAGTGGGGGAAATTTTTCACAGTGGATTCAGCTAGACGGGTGTCTTTTTGTGAAAGATTGGCGAGGGGGGACCAGAGATTGGAGTTCAGACGAGCACCTGCCATGAAAATAACGATAAAACAAGGATAGGCTCGCAACGTCTCTTCTGTGGGAGAGAGGTTGCAGGGTAGAGAAAAGGGCATCCCCCTCTAAGCCACGAAGTCTATTTTGTACTCTTTCAAGGCAGGATAGGCTGTTTTTAGAAGCTCCTGGCCAGATATGGCAACAGTATTCTATTTTAAGTATTCCATTTTGCTTATTTGCATATTCTTTTAAACATAAATTTTAATGAATTCCCTATTAGTTTTTGTTCGGTTTTCTTATGGCATGATCATCTTTACTTAACTATTACGTGTAATTGTATTCATGCAGATGTATTGTACATGATTTATATTTGCATAATATTTGCGTAAAACATTATTTCTTTCTATATATGTTTATAGATGCCTATGCATTAGTTTTGAAAAATTACTAAACTCCTGACGGTTTTTTTGTTTGCTTGTTTACATGAAATCTAATATATAAGGTAATTGATCCCATGCTAAACGTTATATTCGGGTATTAGCTCAGGAAAATCGGCGCAAAAAGTGTACAAATTAAAGAAAGGAAATTTGTCAAGTTAATGCCGTACGACGACATTACGATTATGCATGCCTAACGTAATAGCTATTTCTTTAAAGTTGTAATTTTAGCCTTCCAACAAATATAGCTCTGGCGTGAAAGTCAAAGGAAAACATAAATCGTAAGCTGAACGTTTAGGTTTTGATTCTCGGTTGTAGCGAAGGAATTACTTTTAATAAACTAATATATATATATATATATATATATATATATATATATATATATATATATATATATATATATATATATATATATATATATATAATTGTTAGCCAAAAAAATATTTCAGCCAGGAATAAAAAAGAAAAAATATTTTTTAGTGCGTGCCCAATGTTTTTTTTTTGTTTTGTTTTGTTTTTGTTTTGTTTTTTTTTGCTACAGTGTATGCGAGTAAGCAGGGTGTTTTTTTCTGTTCTTCGTTAGGGGATTTTTATAAATAAAAACAAATTTAGTTCTCTTTGCTTGTGAAAAAGCTGGGGTTTATGTTTTTTTTTCTTTAATGTGGCAGGGGAGATTAAAAAAAATATATATTTCAAGCGGAAGAGAAAAATGCTTGGAATTTATTTTTCAATGCTTGGGATTTTTTCTTTTCTTTGCCTTTTCCCTATATATATATATATATATATATATATATATATATATATATATATATATATATATATATATATATATATATATATAATAAAATAGTGGTAGCCTTCCCATCTGTACTAAAATGCCGGCGATTTACAACAATAGATGGCACATACAAATTTATTTAAGAATAGAGCTACATTTTATACACATTGATTCGTATTATTTAAACATTAAATTTAATCCTAGGAGCGACATCATCATCAACTTCATAACTTACAGAGGAAGTAGTTCCCATCTATCCCCTTATCCGCTAATTACTCCCACCGTCATCCACTTACATCGCGTAATTAGACCTACATAGGAGTTAAATTTAGATCCCTTTCTACGTAACTGATCTATTCATTATTTTACATAGCATTTACCTTCCATTCTTTGATACTAAAAATACTAATGTATCACCCACATTTGTTTTAAAATAAAGAACTCGCCTCCTTTGAATTACACTTCGTTTCTGATTTTAAGACGGGGTTTTTCTGCGCGACTGCTATTTTTTTTATTTTCTTCCTTTGAAGATTGTAATGTTTTGTATGGGGCAGCCAAACCAGCTGCCAACATTGCCCTGCTTTTTATTGAAACCAACCGAGAGCTCTTTTTAGTATTCTCGTTGTTTCCTTCAGTACAATTGTTTCGATCTCTTTTGCACTTTGTTCACAAAGAATAATGAATACGGTAAGACTTCAGGGTCTCCTTCATAAGCCCTTCGGCACCTATAATAACTGCTATGATTGATATCTCCCTAAGATTCCAGTTTCTTTTCATATCATACATGAGACCTTGATATTTGGCCTGTTTCTCCCTTTAAGCTCTGCTCAGACCTCCATCATTAGCGACACTCACTTCAACCAAGGTTGCAACTCTCCCAGACTTAATCCACATAACTATGTCAGGTTTCCCGGCAGCATTTTGAAGGTAGGTAGCCGTAGGGATTACATGGTCGTAATATATGGTATATAAGTCATTTCCAACTGTTATTTCAGGTTGATGTTTCCAGGACTTTTTGCTAGATTGGATGTGTGAGCAATCGTTCTACACTTTGGCTGACCGGTTTTGGACAGATTTTAAATTGCTTTTAAAACATTTCGTAGTTGTCGAAATGGTAGTTCCTCGGGGATTTTGATAACCGACATACATAGTCGTTTATTTAGTAATGTCAGCTTAATTTCTCGTTCAACACTGCCGTATGATTAAACAGGTTCTCTGCCGTTACTGATATATACGGCATAATCACGTTGGCACACTGGTTCTCGTCAGATCACCGAAGTTAAGTAACGTTGAGCCTTGTTATTACTAAAATGGGTGACCAATTTTGGAATACCAGGCGCTGAATGTAGGAGGACGTTGACACCTTCCTGCAAAAGTTGCAAAAACCTAACGTTGTTATCTCCCCTAACGGGGATAGACATGCGACTGAGGACCGCTTGTGAATTTCATATTCCCATGGAGTTTCCTCCTTTGGAGGAATCCAGTTAAACCTGAATAGGGTTAGTGTCGACCGACACTGATATAGCGAGGACGAAATTCTCAATGAAGATGTCGAATTTTTTTTTATCGCTATTGATGTGGGACTGGTCAGGCATTGAAGTTTCGGCGTAAGTGTGTTTCTGGAATTCTTATGTCGTAACCAACGTGGCCCAAGGTTGGTAACACGGATAGAAAACATGGATTAGGTGTAAGAAAAATATATTAACCAAAAGGTTATAAGGATAGGATAAACGGTAACCATAGCTTACTAACCGGTGGTGCCCATTATGGGTTGTCGTACGATTTGCGTACTACTAATGTCCCTGTTGTCTCTACGGTATTACGGTACTGCTAAGAGTATGATCCAACATTATATTATAGTACTGTTGTATAGTAGGGTTTCATATTGGAGATCATATATCGAGAGATGACAGGGACATGTAATACAGAGGTAACGATGAGGGAGAAAAGACATTTATACATAATTAAGTTCTGTGAATTCTTATAAAATACATTAACGATGAGAGAGAGGGTAATTAGTTCTTTTTACATCAGAGGGGAGAATCGTTACTTATGATGGCGGAGGGGGACACATTACTTGAAAGGGGGTTATACAAAGTTCATATTAAGATGATTAACACATGACCTTCAATTGTTGAATGACGACACGAAGACAACAGTTACACAAATCGATGATGTTCTTTATTTCATTTGACCGGTCGAAATGATGATGACGTCAGGAATTCAAATTTCTTTCTGCAAGTTAAATGTTCTCCCATTGCTTCCTGGGCTAGTAATATAATAAAGTGCATATAAAGTTTAAGCCAGATTGTCCCAGCAGTTTACGTGAAAATTTCTAATGTTAATGTGGTATTGTGGTGAGTAATCTTTATTAATACCTTACTACGAATCGAATGGAGATTACAATGATTAGTTTGCTGCAGATCATAACAAAGGTTCATTACAAATTTCAGTAAGAGCCTGCCAGTAGTTTCTGACAAAATTTCAAGAATAAATTTAGTATTGTTGTGACTACTATGTATTAATACGTATTTATACCATAACTTAGCATCAGACGAATACCATAATACTTAATTCGCTGCACTATGTGAGAAATAATATCTATACACATTTTCAGGCAAATCGCTCTGTAATCTTCGAGAAAAGTGAAATAGACAAATAGTCTAATATATATATATATATATATATATATATATATATATATGTATATATATATATATATATATATATTCAGATGTGTATTGTTGAATAGCACGGTGTGTTCTGGCTTAATGTACATTTTTTGTAATTTTTCAATTTTGCGAATTGCGGTTCTTATCTTTCGGTTGAATCTGTGTAAGAAAGTTCCATAGTCGTCTTGGTCCATCCACCAAAAAAAAAAAAAAAAAAAAAAAAAATCGATGGACCAAGCCGACTATGGAAGTTTCTTGTATAGATTAAACCGAGAATTAAGAACGACAATTCTGAAAAATTGAAAAATTAAAAAAAAAGCTCATTAAGCAATAACACTCGGTGCTACCCAACAATAGTTGTCTAAATAGTATTATATATATCTATATCTATATATTTTTGTAGTTATCTACATACTTATCTCGTTGTATCACAATTCATCAGACACAATATGACTCTTAAGAAACCAGTTCAGATAACAAGATCTGCCGCTATCAATAACAATGAACCAGTCTACATTTATAATCCAAACCAAAATACTAATCGCAATACCTGTAACCCACCCAGTCGCATTAGGAGAAAGAAAAATATTTGGTTTAATCCTCCATTTAGCCTAAATGTCAAAACTAATATACCTAAGGAATTCTTCAACATAGTACAAACTTCTTTCAAATGCCAACACTGATATAGTTATATTTTAAATAAAAATTCAATCAGGATTTCTTATTCAACAATGCCTAATTTAGCACAAAGAATCTTAATATCTAATAACAAAAATTAAATCAGCCCAAAGAAGCCCTTTCCCAATTAAACCCAAAACTAACTGTAATTGTAATAACAAACATCGATGCCCACTCAATAATGATTGCATAAATATGTCGTATATTATTGCACTATTACTGAGCTCCCACGCAATCCTCCGATAACAGACACTAATATTTCGTCTTCAAGTTATTCTTCTTCCCATCCTCCATCTGATATTGTTACTAATCCAATACACCACTCGAGCAGCCCCTTCATCTACAATCATACTTCTAGTAATAATAATAATAATAATAATAATAATAATAATAATAATAATGAGAATAATAATATTTCTCCTAACAGCCATCCTAACAATAACAACACTCATTATCCCCTCCTAAATAGTCCTCATACAGACATTGTCTCACCATTTGTTGAACACTATGAACAAAATCCAAACTATTTAGCTAATACAAATCAGAAAATTAATATTGATACCAGACCTCGAGTTTTTAATAAAGTACATACATATATCGGCGCTACTTCAACATTAATTAAGAAAATAATATCAAACCACATTTCTTCTTTTAACAACCATAATTCTAATAAGCAAGGAACTTCTCTAACCATTTTAATTAAAAAAACTTTACTCTAACAATACCCCATTCTCAATCAAATGGACTATCATAAAAAGTTAAGTCTTATACTCCAGGCTCTAAGTCATATCGCCTCTGCACAACCGAAGCTATAACTATAATTACTTCCCCTCAAAGTAACAATATAATAAATTCTAAAAATGAACTGATCTCTTTCTGTAAGCATAAGTCCAAATTTAATTATGGCAATTTTGAAATTACATAGTTATTATTTTTAGCCTTATATTTACTTATATTATACTATATGCATTTACTTACTTTTTTCTTGCTTTTTCCTGAATTTGAAGATACCAGCCATCCTCTCCCCTTCAATAATTTTTATTTTATTTTTTATCTTATATTTCATTATTTATTTATTTATTCTTTATTTATTATTTATTTTCTATTTATTTATTAATTAATTTATTTATTTTCAATTTAGTGTCTTCCAACAACTCTTGCTGACATTTATTTAAGTGATGACCTGTACATTTCAGTTGACCTATATTATTTTGCCCTATATACTTTTTCCGCGCCTTTAACATTTCCTGTCTGGGTCATTTTGACATTTGTTTCCCTTTATTTTATATTTTATATTTAACTCTATCATCATTTCTCTCTCTCTCTCTCTCTTTCTCTCTCTCTCTTTCTCTCTCTCTCTCTCTCTACTCTTTTTCTTCCCTGATCTTTCTTATTTATATTTATGTCTCGGAAGTAGAGTGAAAAGCATATCTTATTTTTCTTTTATTAATATTATTAGAATCTTTTCCTTTTTTCCTTGTACAGACTTTTTTGTGAATTATTTCATGGATTTCTACCTTTGGATGGACCAAATTCTTCCAATTACGGGATTTCCTTGGATTTTACTTGTGCAAATGGAAATTCTTTTAACTTTCTTGAAGTTATACATTTGGATTTTACCGTCACTAGATTATTTATCTTCCACCAGACTATCCATTCATGTGTAATCACCTTTTTATTCACCATATTCCCTCTGCTTCACTTATTTTGTTTTCAAGTAAGATCTTTCACTTACTTGTTGTTTCATCAAATACTTTTGCATGCAAAATCCGATCCCGCATTTTGCTAATTCCTACCCTCTGATGAGAAAGAAAGTATTTCTTCGAAACTCCGCGGATTAAGGACTATCCATTTATTTAGTGTTTCGTTTTCAGATTAAATATGTTTTTTAACTCATTTCAAAGTGTTTTTAACATATTTTATTAACTGTTTTCTCGTATTATAAGCTCTATTTCCTATTTGGTTTTATTGAGCTTTTACACCTGGCTGAGATATTTTTATAAATATTAATTCGTTAATATTTATAATATATTTTAATTTTACCATCTTGTATCATTTTGGTAAATTTAATTGTAATTATTATTTTATATAGAAACAATCAATCCGTCAAAAGGAAATGAAGTTTTTTAAGCTTAGTTTAGTTTCGCACATAAAAACATGTATAATAATTGATAATTTATTAATGTTATTTTCATAAGTATGTATACACAAATCAGAATTAATAAATTTACTAATTATTAAATCGAACATTTTGGTAGACGATTTATAAATTAATGTAGATTGTTAGTACGAATAGTTGGGTTTAGTGACTTTGTTTAATAAAATTCAATATGGCGTAATGGAAGCATATTAAAGGTATTTGCAGCTTCTCTTTCAATTTTAGAATTTTAATAATGCCAAATCACGCTTAATTTCCTTTTGACGGATTGATTGTTGATATTTCTTCTGATGAGTTAAGGGCATAATAGATTCACTGATTGATATAATAATTAAGTGATTGATTTTGCGCTACGAATCAGATACTGTCAAAAATTGTATAAGTCAACTGAGCCAAACTTTCACAAGGAACACCCATCTAGCAGAAAACACTATCACTAATTTCCCCCACTCTTTGTCTGCGCCTTAACCTAAACGTAGATTCCATGAGCAAAGCTTCTTTCTTAGAATTGCGCGCCTATAGAATTGTCTTCCGTTTTCCAGCTTTCCAGCTGACTACAATATGGTTTTCTTCAAGTCTAACGTAAACAAATTTTTGTTGAGCCGTTCCATATAAGTTAACACATTTACCGAACTTTCATTACTAACGATTACTATATTGTCCAATTTCTACTGTACACTCTTTAACCCTTGTCCTCGAGTGGTTTCTTGGCCTTGATAAGTGGTGATGCCTATGTAAAAAAACATACTGAATTTTGGAATAACACTTTTTGTTATTTATTCTCTATATTGCTCTGTAATTACATCGAGCTTCTTAAATAAGGATTGGTATATATTATAAGAACACATATTTCTACAGAAATATATATATATATATATATATATATATATATATATATATATATATATATTAAGTAAAATACTGAAATGCTGTAGGCTTACAGGTTGTGTAATACTGCGGCATAAAGTTGAAATAAATATTAATATCAATATTTATAAGACCATCCCAAGGAAATAACGAAAATTCGAGATAGAGCAATAATCTAAATGAAAATTCTGACTTAAATTATGTAGAGTTTCAACAAATTTTATTGTTTGAGCAAGAAGTACAAATAATTGTTAAATGTCTTAACGTCAAAGTTATTTATTCCGTGACTCGCTACGATTAGCTGTTTTGATATGCCATTGTAATACCACTTCTTATTTCCAGTTTCTTTATAAGAACTGCAAGATTGTGTAACTCTCTTTGTACTGACTGTTCTCCTCCTATATATTGCTTGTTCTCCTAAGACTGAAATCAACCAACATCTGTGTTTACAATAAACATCTTTCGTTAAATTTATCTCCTTACATCAAGTGGCTTCCCGCGTTGTCTAGAGCAATTTTATTAATAAACAAGTGAAGCATGCATGCTCCGCAGTGACGGAGGCATTAAAAATAACTAAGTTCAGCATTGCCTCCCCCCCCCATTTAGCCCCCAAAGTCCCCAAGGAGGTCAAATCCTGGTGAAAATGAACAAACGGTGCAGTTTTAGGCCTTAAGATATGCAGACTTCAGTTCTGCACCATGTACAAAAAGAAATGACCAAATCCATTATTTGTTCCTCCCCTTTTAGCTCGAAAATCCCCAAGTCCTTAGCATATTTAAATTTAAGTTCTGCACCATGAACAAACGCTAAATAGACATATACAGGAAATTCTGGACAAATATGGTAAAATGGTCCCCAAAATGGAGTGTTTTTAATAGCCCTAAAAGAACCCCTGGGGCACACCCAAGAGTTATCGCGAAGTATAGACAAACAAAATTATATAGAAATCAGTTAGTTACATATTTTAAAAAAAGGTTTATAAAAATCCAAGGCATCATTTTTTTTAATAAGCACAAAAGTGTCAGTTTTAGCCATTTTAACCCGAAATGCACACCTAGGGTGATACTTTTTTACTCATATCATGTTTAATGTTTGTGCAAAATTTTCAAACAATTCCAAAGAGAAAAGTGCGGACAGACGAATGATCGAACGGACAAGAGTAAATTTACAGGTCCACCCTCCTTTTGTCGGGAGACCAAAAAATTAACAAAGTGAAGTATTAAGGGATGACGCGTGAATTGAAATGACGCATATTTCGAATTGTTTTTTGCTTGTGTTCTTGCGTGCGCGTCATTACGTGTTGCGATTATCAAGTATTTAACCTTTCTTTTTTACCGTTGTTTGTCTTCCAGGCTTAACTTCGATTTTTTTTTCTTTTATAGTTATTTCTTTTTTTATAATAGCGTTTTGAAAATATTCGATTTGTTTAAGTACTCCATTAAAATTTGAAATCCGAGTTATATCACGGCAAGTATGAATCAGAAATAAATATTCTACTCTCGGTCAACAGCAGTCCATCCCCAGTAAACGCATCCGTACATAGTCAGACATGTGTACAGGTGCATACACTTAAACATTAACACATGCATATAGAATTTATAGGTTTATGCATGTATATGTATACTCACACACACACATATACACACTCACACACACACACACACACATATATATATATTTAGTAATGTGATTGATAATTTAAAAATCAAATAATAATTAAATTAAAAATCCGTTTCATAAGAAGGAACAACAACAAAATCAATTATTTGTACGATGGTTTTGGAAAACAGTGTTTTTATTGTGGTAGACATCAAGTTACGGAAAATAATTATTACATATAGTTTTTTAATAAACAAGGTTTCCCCATCAGCAAATATTGTGAAGGGTTTTTATTAAATGTGAAAGACACCATAAATAAGCCTAGCATTAAAGTAAGGCAGATGTATCTGGAAAAAATTAAAATAAAGGTATGGATTTAAACTTGATAAGAAAATTAATATGGGTTAGAGATAGAAATAAATAGAGTAAAATATAAATTTGGTTTAAGTACAATATTATACATACACACATACACAAATATATACATGCATATATATGAAAAGTTGACACATATATACATATACATAGATATACAGATATATACATAAAAACATAGGTACAAATATTTACCTTTTAATTTTTCGCCTTTTGAAATCAGGAACTATGGTTAAAGTACTCATATAGATGTTTGCTATAGCTTCTCATCTTATGAAATGATAAATTTTAAGAAGATCGTCCGTGCAATAATCTATTTTCGTTAGCATACTTTTGATTTAAAGACGCCACGGTTTATAATTCGAAAGAAATTTTAGGTTAATGTTATTTGTATAATTGAATAATGCAAGGGGGATAATTAGTCATATTTTCTTTAATTAAAGGATGTAAGGGAGATAATTAGTCTAACATATTTTATTGCAGAATAATAAAAAAAAATTAAAAAATTGTAATCTATTTTTACTAATAAGTAATTTTTAATGATTTAAGGTGGTTTATATTTATTAAATTTAGCCAACGTTTATGACTGCATGTGAAGATTAGTTCCTGTCTTGAATTTAAAAGGGTAGTATCATTTTTTATATCTTTATATTTTAAAATTTTTAGGGTCTCTTTTGTACATAGTGCACAGAATTTATCTCCTGGTTTATATGGTTTGCAAGATTCAATTACGCGTCATTTCAAGTTGAAAGAAATATTGCTATTTTTGAGTTGCCAAAGATAGTTGGATAGAGTAGTTTGGTTTGACAGAGAGTTATTTTTAAAATAATAATTGTTGCGTTGAAATTCTATGTTTTATTAGGCCAGATGTGGAACCAAAATATATTGCCTCTTGCTTATTGTGATTATTTTCCGTTAGGTCTGGTGCTGCATTATTATATGGTGGGTTGGTTTTTAATTGATCGGTATATTGGTTTCAGTTGGTGTCATTATTTAATCGGGTAGTTGAGTTATGGCTGTTAATAGATTCATGTAGATTTGGGGTTTTTTTATACTGTGCAGCTATAGATTACATTTTTAATTTTACATGAGCCTTGTAGGGGACATTTATTTTTTCTTTTCAGTTACAGTCTGATATATTTTGTATAGTTGTATATTGTAGCTTATAAATTTTCTTACTATTAGAGCTAATTATTTTTTGATGAAGGTTAGTCATAGTAGAGTAAGAGATTTTTATTGTATTCGTATTGAAAATTTATTATATCTATATCTATATATATATATATATATCAAAATAAAAGCATATCTTATTTTTCTTTAATTAATATTATTGGAATTTTTTCCATTTTTCCTTATACTTATTTTTGTGAATTATTCCATGGATTTCTGCCTTTGGATTATTTTGAACCATCTTCCACTTACGGGATTTCCTTGGATTTTACTTGTGCAAATGGAAAATAAATTAACTTTCTTGAAGTTATATATTTGGATTTTACCGTCACTGGATTATTTATCTTCCACCAGACTATCCATTCACGTGTGATCACCTTTTTCTTCACCATATTCCCTCTGCTTCACTTTTTTGTTATCAAGTAAGATCATTGACTTACTTGTTGTTTCATCAAATACTTTTGCATGCAAAATCCGATCCTGCATTTTGCTAATTCCTATCCTCTGATGAGAAGGAAAGTATTTCTTCGAAACTCCGCGGATTAAGGTCTTATCAACTGTTTCCTTTTCAGGTTAAATATGTTTTTAACTCTTTTTCGAACTGCTTTGTAACATTTTTTATTAACTATTTGCTCGTATATATATATATATATATGTATATATATATATATATACATATACTGCCAATATATTCTGTAGAAATATATTTTCTTATAATATATACCAATCCTTATTTAAGAAGCTCAAAATACTGCCAACCTATAAAACAGCTTTTTCTTCTTCCTTAGTCAAAAAAATCACTCATTTGAAAAATGAGGACTGAGGGACAAATAAGGAGAAGGGAGAGTAACGGGAGCGTTCTCTACTCTCCATGTATAAACACCTCCTCTAACATGTTAACATTTCGGTACATATTTTTCCAAAATAAATAATGCATAATAATATAATTGCAGCATAATATTCTCATGTATTTTTCTAAGTAAATAATTGGCAATTTCCCTTACTATCCAAAAATCATGAAGCTGTTTGCACGGCGATTAAGAAAGCTAACATGTTTGCCCTGCTGGTTTGCATCAAACTTTACTTTGAACCCAGCAAATCACTCTCTTCTATATTTTCGTTTGCGTACAGAAACCACACTAGATGATCGTTGAATCACCCGTTTCTCAAGTTCATGACATCATAAAAAACCTAGACACAATTTTCCCCACTCTTTATCTGTGCCAAAACCAAAGCTTCTTTATCTGTGCCATGAACAAAGCTTCTTTATCTGTGCCATGAACAAAGCTTCTTTCTTAGAAGTGCACGCCTGTGGAACTCTGTTCCATTTACCTGTTTCCCACCTGACTACAATCAGGATGTCTTCAAGTCCAACATAAACAAGTTCCTGATGAACGGCCTCCTTAAGTCAGACACTTTATCGAATCTCCATTACTAACGATTACTACCATACTATCCCATTGATTACTGTACATGCAATAAACCTTATCCCCGAATGGCTTCTGGGCTTTGATAAGTGGTGACTACCTTGTCAAAAAAACAACAACAACAAAAACATCAAAAGCATGTGGACCTGTACTATTAAAAAAGTGATCCGTGGAGGTTGCTCCGGTTCTCTCCAAACTTTTCAACAAATGTTTTCACAAATCATGCTTTCCTGACTGCTGGAAAACTGCTTCTGCGATACCTGTTTACAAGAACTCTGGCATAAAAACTGACTCATTAAATTATCACCCTATTAGCCTCCTCCCTCTTTTCGCCAAAATATTCGAGTCCATAATTAATTAAGCTCTAGTCTACCACCTTGCAGTTGATAAACTTATGTCTGACCATCAATACGGATTTAGGCAAGCCAGTTTTACTGCAGATATATTAACTGTAACCTCGGAACATATATACCATACACTGAATAAGGCAGGGGAAGGGGGCAGTAGTCTTTGATATATCTAAGGTTTTTGACACGGTATGGCACGATAATCTTCTCATGAAAATCAGATTCTATGATATTACTGGACGAATACTTAACATAATTAAATCCAGGTTGTCCTTAGTGGTCGTACGTCTAAACAATATGATAAAATGCGGGCGTACCTCACGGACTTGATTAATCTTGATATTCATAAATTGCCTCCCTGATAAAATATTCTCTGGGATGAGCATATTTTCTGACCACACCAGGCTCTATATCAGGCATGATAGGAAACGAATGAACACATATCCAAGGCAACGGCGGAAACCCTAGATGAAGACATCTAGTCTGCGGTGGAATGGGGTCAAAAATGGAAGCTAACATTCAATGCTGTAAAGACTAAGCTCGTTCCCTTCAATAATTACAAGAAACCTTCTCAACCACTAATAACTATGGCTAAAGATACATTATATGAAAGTACTCTGTTCAAAATTCTTCAGCTTAACGTTCACAGGTCACATGAGTTGGAACAGATATATCGAGCGCATTGCTAAGGTTGCTACGAAGAAGGTGGACTCTCTCTACGGTGCTAGAAAGTTACTTACGCCTGAAAATATTCTGTATCTTTACAAGACCACCATTCGACCATGTATGGAGTATTATTGTCACATTCGGGCTAATGCATTAGCTACTAGTCTATCACTTCTGGATTCAAAAGAGAGTCGCCAGCCTGATAAGTCCTGAACTGTCATCTCAGCTTCAACCTCTGTCCTATCGACGAAATGTTGAACCCTTCTGCCTGTTTTACAAGTATTTTAATGATGGATGCTCCGACGAACTACAATCTCATGTACCACCTCGACGTAAACACCCAGAGAAATCCGAAAAGCAGCAAAATCCCACCCCTACACAGTAGAGATCCCTAGATGTAAGAAAGGCTTCTACTCTTATAGTTTCTTCCCCAGAACTGCTAGATTTTCGAATTCCCTTTCAAGTTCTTGTTTCTCCAACTGTACTTACATGCAAAAGTTTAAGTGTAATGTGAACAGACATCTTGCTAATAAACTCTCTAGATAGTATGTTTGCATCTTATATTTTTTTTACACAGTGGTCACCACTTATCAAGGCCCGGAAGCCACTCAGGGATAAGGGTTATTGCAAGTACATTACGTTAGTGTGCAGATTTAATGAAGTGTTTACTTAAGGGGGCGGTTCATTAGGAATTTGTAAACGTTGGTCTTGAACACATCCAAGTTGTAGTCAGGTGGGAAGCAGGCAGACGGAACAGATAGTAGTACCGTTTATCAAAGTTGCTCTTTGCCTTGTTTGGAGTGAAAATGTAATAAAAACGCAAAGATTTTCTCATTTTTCTGATGAGTATATGCACGAAACGAAACGGTATTGACGTAATAATAGCCGTTGTTACATTTTTCTTTAATTGAGATTCTAGCAAATACAGGAGACGCCTTCCTTGGGCCAAAACTTGATCTCTCTACACATAGATATTCGAATTATTTATTTGTTTTTTTTACCATGTAAATACTGAATTAGTAAAGAAGTTTAGAACATAATTGTCCTCTCCTCAATTGACCATTTAAATATGCATTGTAGTAGATGAGAATTCATCTTGTCTGGTTGAGTATTCAACTTCTTGTTATTACTTAAGGCCATATCACTTATAAAAAAAAATCCGCACCATTCTTCGTAAAACAATTTGGACTTAGCAATAACGAGGAAATCTCCTATGTGATTTTGAATATAAAGTCATGGTATACTTGTAGAGAAAATCATCCTCATGCCAGGTTGTCCTGACAAATCCATGTACAGAGAAATCTCGAGGAAAGTTCTCTCTAGTGGCCATTCAAGTTCCTTTGAGTGCGCATTCACATTTTCCTCCCGATCTTAAGAATGTAATCATTTATATATTAATAAGATAGTGTGTGTGTGTTACTTCCTGTGTTACGCTTATATCCGGGCCGTTTAATTGTTATGTACTTCCATTTCTTGTAGTAGATAATTTTACCAAGAATTCCTCATAAGTTTTTGGTTTCGGTTTCGATTATAGTTAATTGCACTCCAATAATCAAATTTTTATAAATAATTTTATCAAGAATTCTTCATACGTTTTTGTTTCGGTTTTGATTATAGCTGAAAGAACTAAAGTCATATATATATATATATATATATATATATATATATATATATATATATATATATATATATATATATATATATAGTGTTATAATGGAATAAATCCAGAGGAAATCCGGGTATGAGAGCTCAATGTGGTAAACAGAGCAATAATGGACGGTAATTGTAAAGTTGAGTGCGTGGTTTATAAGGCCACGATCCACCCAGAAGATAATAACAGGGACAAAAAAGTTTACTTCGGTATCTCTGCCGGAAGCTGGAAACAACGTTTTTATGACCATAAACATTCTTTCAATAACCCAGAACTTAAGAATAAAACCGAGTTAGCTAAACAATGGTGGTTATTAAAAAATGAAAATCGATCCCCAGTGATTTCATGGTCAATCCTATGTCATTCGGACGTTCCAAACGGCTTTAGGCAGAGATGCAGTTTATGCCCCGAGGAAAAAATAAGAATCCTGAAGTACCAACACAGTAATCTCCTAAACAAACGAGATGAACTGATGGCCAGATGTGGACATAAATGTAAATTTAAAATAACCAATAACTCTAGATCCGACGAACAGAGAATTCTATAATGGTAAAGACACCGAATCTAACACCACTAGATTAGTTACGATAAACCATCCTACCCCACCCCACTGGCAATTATAGTGTTGTTCGGTATATACTCGATAATAACTACTTTACGATTTGTTGTCCGAAATCTAAGTTAGGCATATATATATTTTTTTTTCCGAAGTACCTGGTTTATCCAAATTACTTATAAATAAATGAGATAGCCTTAAGATAATAATTTTTCTCTGTAGATAATACATTAGTTATTAAACTGAGTTAAGTCAAAAAGACCAAATACTAAAACTAGATATTATTAGATTTGATACAAATCAACACAAAAATATAATTATTTTACTTATTTCTCTATGCGTGCATGAGAATAATTTTGTTGTACGGAGTGAACAAAAGTATATATTAACCGAAACTAGATACGTCCTATCGAATTGGGGGCGGCCAATATTACAATTTCCCACTTCTTAATCAATTAAGAATTGAAATATTAATTACAACGACCGCTATAATCACCAATAAAATTATTTACATGAAAATATATAAAATATTAAATACATAAGACTCAATTTTTTTAAATTCATAGTATTATATTACAAATACAATATTTAAATGAATTATAAGATAATATTTATTTCTAACTAATTTTTACATAATAACATACAGATAGTTTTAAAACTTTATATATAATATTCTTTTTATTTTTATTTTCTTACTTTTATTTATTTATTTTTTTTATTTATATTTTTTTATTGATTTATTTATCTTTTAATAGACCTACTTTCCATGACTCAATTAACTATAGGACGCGTGTACAAACATCCAGTTTATTTCCCTTACTTTTCTCAGAGTTTCTAGACTAATATGACAGGTAACATTAGATCACTGTCTCCTCTTTTTTTCTTCCTCTTTTTTCTTCTTTTTTCCATTACGCGCTGTTCTATTTCTTTCACTATATATCCGTATACTTTCGCCCCTTTCTTCCTAGGTTAGTAAACGCGTGTCAAGGCATTTACATGTCAGAACGTACATCTTAGAGGCGTGTGTGTGTGTATGTGGGTGTAGGTGTATGTGTATGTGTTGCGTGTGTGTGTGTGTGTGTGTATTCTAATCTAATATTTTTATTTGTTATTTTTAATTTTTATTTTTTTTAAATCCCTACCACCCTCTCTATAAAATGTATTAAGTGGATTGCTACTACCACCACCTTTGGTTTTTTGAGGGTCGAAGCCCGATCTTTTCTTTTCTTTTTTTCAGTATCAAAAATGTAATTGTCTGATTTAGATGCTTGAAAATACCATAAGGTTGAAACAAATTATTGCATCGACAATTATGTAATTTCCGTGTTATAATTTTTATTTTATATATATATATATGTGTGTGTGTGTGTGTGTGTTTATGTGTGTGTTTATATACGAGTGGGGTGCAATAAGTAATGCCCCTGACCCACTTCTAGTTGTCTGATCTAGCTGAAATTATGCATGTGCAATGATTTATATATCTACGGGTTATGTGGCAAATTACAGCTCTGAACTAATTGTGGTGTCTGTTTTACAGGTGTTTGAACTGAATCAGGTATGAAATGGAGCCTGTTGAATGTCGAGCAGTGATCTGGTTTTTGTATCTCAAAGGACGCACACCACAGGAGACTTTTGATGAAATGAAAGAAACTTATGGTGATAATGCCCCATCATATGACCTTGTAAAACGCTGGTATCGTGGATTCAAACATGGCCGGAAGTCTGTGGAAACAGCTTCCAGACCTGGTCGCCCCCCCTTCTGCCATTGATGAGTCTGTCAAGTTGAGGTTGCCATTTTGGAAGATCGGCGCATTGCTATTCGCCAAATAGCCCATGATGTCAAGATTAGTACAGGGTCTGTGGAAACTATCATTCATGATAATTTGCATACGCATAAGGTGTCTGCCAGATGGATTCTAGGTTGCTCACGCCATTCCAGAAGCAAGAACGCGTCGAGTGTTCGAGGATGAATTTGGAGATGTGCCAAGAAGATGAGTCAGTTTTTCAAAAGACTGATTACACAGGATGAAACCTGTGTTCATCTCTATGATCCAGAGGCCAAATGTCGTGAGTCCAAGTTCTTCCACTGCATCTCGTATATTGTCTAAATGATTTTTCCTACAAAACTCCGATGTCAGTGTTTAGCCTACGGGCATGAAACTCAATATATAGAATATTCGGACCCATAAAAACTTTATATTTGAGTTTTAACCGTTAAAAATCAGTGGAAAAATGTGAAATAAAAAAGAGGATTTTACCAGGTAAAATTCGAACGACGGCATTACGAATATGCATGCGTGACGTAGTAGCTATTGGTGTGTGCTTTAAGTTTTAGTTTTGCTCTAACCATGTCTTTATAGTTCAGGCATAAACATGAAAGGAAAAAGTAGATCGTAAGTTAAACGTTTCAGTTTCGATTCTCGGTGGTGGCACACAAGTCATTTTTTTTCTAACGTTTTAAATCATAACGTTATATTGTATATGCTTGTATGTGTACGTGTATATGTTTATTTCGATGTGTGTGTGGGGTAGAGAGGACTCCTAAAAGCCTTGTTAAGGCAACCCCTCTGGAGGAAGTAAATCTCTGATTAAAAAAAAAAAACTAAAGCGGGAGACCAGTACCCGCATTAAGCTGGTCTGCAGTTTGACTTGTTGCTGGCTACCTTGCTCATGCTTGTTATTGGATTTCAACATTTTGAACCGAGAGAGAGACTTAGCTGTCGTACAAAGCGAAAATTCTGTAACATCATGTTTGTATAGATACTTCCTCAGGCATTTGTCTATAAAAATTGTCCATGGCGATGGAAAAAATGTCATGTGTGTAGCCCTGAAATGCTGGAAGCATGTAATAATTGATCTGCCATCATTCTATATATGCATATGTGTGTATGTATGTATGTATGTATGAATGTATGTATGTATGTAAATATATTTACTAGTGTATGTATGTGTGTATATCTATTATTATATGTATGTATATATGTATGTATGTATAGATTTTTATTTATTTATTCACTTTTCGGGTATATATGTTAATGTGTGTTTGTATTATATATGTATATATATATATATATATATTTGTGTGTATGTATGCATATGTATATGTATATATGCTTACATATGTATGCGTATAAGTGCCTATATATGTATGTGTAGGTACATGTAGGTAACTTTATGTGCACATATGTATATATGTACATGTGTACGTATATGTATGTGAATATGTATGTATATGTGTGCATGTATTTGTATAGGTTTGTATATATGTGTATGCATATGTATGTATACGTGTGTGCATGTGTGTATGTATATGTTTGTATATGCTTGTATGTATGTGTTATATGTATTGTGTATGTATGTATGTATGTATGTATGGATGGATGTTGGAGTGTATATTTATGGTTATGTATGTGTATGTATGTGTGTATATGTATATATATATATGTCTTGTTTAATCCAAAGGGCGAATGAACTCTTTTTCTGGGTCAACGGCCAACTAGCACAGTGTATATTTGTGTGTGTGTGTGTGTGTGTGTGTGTGTGTGTGTGTGTGTGTGTATGTGTATTGGGGTGATGAAGGGCTCCCGTAAGCAATGGTGAAGGCAACCTTTCTAGGAGAAGCAAATCTCTGATTTTAAAAAAACAAAGGGGGAGACCAGTACCCGCATTAAGCTGGTCTGCAGTTTAATTGTTGTTGGCTATCTTGCTCTTGCTTGTTGCTGGATCTCAACATTTTGAACCGAGAGAGAGACTTAGCTGTCGTACAAAGCTTAGACTCTGTAACATCATCTTTGTATAGATACTCCCTCAGGCATTTGGACTCATGGATTTTAAATGTCTGAGGGAGTGGCACCCGTCTGACAAGACGTTGCAATCATCATCATATATATATGTATGTAAGCCAAGGACCGTCTTCAATGTCATGTCTACTTGAGCGTGTGAATTCGCTAGCAGGACTAAAAGAAAAAAAGGTTATCTTCGGGCTCATGGACTTTCAGTGACTTAGGGAGTGCCATTCGTCTGACAAGACGTTGCAATCATAATGTATGTATGTATGTTTGCATAAATATATATGTACATATGTATATTTATATATATACATATATATATATATATAAATATATATATATATATATATATATATATATATATATATATATATATATAGCTTGGGTAAATACTTCTGCAGTTTAAACAAAATAGCTAAAATCATTTACGCTGAATATCTATTGAATGGCAACATCGATATATTACATACTAGCATGGATTCCCAGCGTTGCCCGGGTGTTTAGATGTGTATGTTGAGCAAAAAAAAAAAAGTGGTAGTAGGAAGGCAGGCTCGAACCCGTGCCGCAAAGGAGGAAAAGAACTGGGTAAAACCTCACGCTTTTCATGTTACGACCACCGCCAAACCGGAAGCGACATTTTTTAAAATTAAGGCTAGACAATCTAAAGGAGAGGATAACTTTAAAAAATATCGGCGAAAAAAGTGACACCCCCTGTAGAAAAGCGCCTAATTGAAGGGGAAGATATTAATGTTTTTAGCCAATTTTTCGATATATATCGTATGAAAGATCGAACGTTAAGACGATACTGATCTTGGTAAAATCCGTCGCCTTTATTGAAAGTTTAAGGCAGACATGCAAACAGACATACATACATACATTTATATATTGGTAACTAAAGATTCTCGACCCAAACTGATGAAAAAGCTTGCTCTATTTCTGAATACCCTTTCTGTAAAATTTCAAATATTTAGACCTGAAATTGTTTGAGTAATTTGGAAGAGACCGTAGAGATATTTTTTTTTAATTTTGACCCCTATTATGACCCCTTAAAATGTATTGTGTTCGACTCAAATCAGGTTATTAAGTTAGATCCATGTCCAAGGAACCTATATCTAAAATTTCAAGTGCGTATACCCAAAATTGTCGGAGGAGTTTGGTAGAGTTCTCAAAGGTCAAATCGTTGAACTTTGACCCCTTAATCGTCAACTTTCTGGCTGAAAACCGATTATATCGATATTCTCAAATCTCAGTAACCTGTATATCAAATTTCGAGTCTGTAGACTAAAAATTGACAGAGTTATTGCGTAGGGAAATATACACAGACAAACAGAAACGCAGATACACAGATATACAGACACTTTCACTTGTATGTATATAGATAGATAGATAGATTAATCAGTCCCCTGTGGAATTTCAGCAGGTCCCGCTAGTGCAATATTATTGAGATACGTGATGTATTATATGTTACGGAAAGGCAACATATCAAGTTAATAATAATATACATATATTTATAGGCTTGTTATATCCTCACCTAAACCAAGGAAACGCATCTTGGTACACAAGAAGGTCGTGGATCGAACAGAGCTAATCCACTAACTCAAGGATACAAGGTTCATTTGTTGTATAGGTTTCCGGTCGATAAAGTCAAGTGTGCATCTCAAGTGGCTTCCTCGAAGCCATGAACGTCAAAACGGGACGCATCCATCGCAAGTCAGGCTGAGGGATCCGGGGAGATGCGAGGGAGATGCGGGGACGGATAACTTATTTAAACATGATGCGGATGTTATGCTTGTGAGCGATTTTCCGATGTACGAGATGCTTATGGAATTAATCGAGGATCTTTCTGTCCCGGAAATTCGGACGTTAAGGGCACTTTTTTGAGATGTTGCTCCTAAAATGCATGGATATGTGAACGGTGTCTCTTTCAAGTAGTAACGCTTCGTGGAAAGACGAAGGCAACAGCATTTAGCCATTGGACAAGTAGAAATCGACAGGTTTTGTAATTATACCAGTTTCCATCGGATTAGAGTTTTCAAGTATGCAGATAATTTTACGTACACATAGAGTCATACATACGTATGAAACTAAATGCCAATGAATAAATTAAAACGGAAAAACAAAATCAATTATCTATCTAGCTATACTCCTATAAATTCGTTTTTTCTTTTGTGTGCATTGATATTCATATTAAAACCCCTATTTTCTATTTATTTAAAAAGAAAATACAATTTTCTTATGAATGGATCATGCAATTGCATTCATCTGCAAAAGATCTAGCTAATTTGCATATTCTTTTAAACATTCATTTAAATTAATTCTCTATTAGTTTTTTTTCGGTTTTCTTATGGGATGATCATTTTTAGTTAACTATTACGTGTAATTATATTGATGCAGATATTCTATATGATTTATACTTGCGTAATATTTGCATAAAAAGGTTATAGTAAACACTAAATTGATTCCATATATATTTATGTATACGTATATACTTTAGTTTAATCTCTCTATATATCTATATATCTATAAAAGAGAACGTGTCTGTCTGTGTGTGTGTGTCTTTCTGTGTACATTTCCCTACGCAATAACTCTGTCAATTTTTAGTCTACAGACTCTAAATTTGATATACTGACATTAAGGAAAATCGATGTGATCGGTTTTCGGCTAGAAATTTCGCTGTAAAGGAGTCAAAATTGGGTTCAAATTTTTAAATAAATTGACCTCTACGATTTCTACCAAATTACCCAGGCAATTTTGCTCTAAACATTTCAACTTTTACATGACGTGTATTACGACATAAGACAAGCTATTTAATCAGTTTTGGGCCGAACATTTAGCTGCCAAGGGTCAAAATTCAAAAGATTTGACCATTGCGGTTTCTAGCAAACTATTCAGCTAATTTTGGGTCTAAAGATTTGAAGTTTTACATAGGGAGTATTCAGACACGTAGCAGGCTTTTTAATTCGTTTTTGGGCGAAAATCTGGCTGTCAATAGGTCAACTCCAAAGAGTTCATTTTTTAAGACTCTAAAAAACTCCTCTGCCAATTTTAAATGTAGGTAACCTTGACATGAGTCAAACATTTATATATATATATATATATATATATATATATATATATATATATATATATATATATATATATATATATATATATATATATACACACATTTATGAACAGTACATAGGGGCTGGGCAAAATCGGGTTTAACTGCTAGTTATTATTATTTTTATTATTGGAATTATTGTAGATGAATAACATGTATATACACATTACTTATTTCAAATGATTCCAATAATAATAATAATAATAATAATAATAATAATAATAATATTCGATACGAACCTCACGATGGAAAACCGGATAAGAACTAAAAATTGGATTTATAAGACCAAAAACTACAAACTTGATCGCCCTTCTGGACCCGTGCTACAGTAGGTAGATGCGTTGAATCACTACGGTTCCAGGTGAGCATTCAATCTGAAGATAGCAGTTTCAATCGTACCCAAAGCAAGCAAAAGGGTTAGTTGGCGAAAACATCGTGAGACAGCAACTATGGGAGTCAGTAACTACCGAGAATAGAATAAAGAAACAAACCATTTCTATCCGGCATCGGTTAAGCACCCGAAGAAGGCCAGAAGAATAGTTGGCCGAAACGTGGTAACACAGCAACAACTATGAAGATGAGAATAACACCCCGCGAATAAAGAAATATATTTTTATATTCATCAACGTTTCCTCATTATTTAAAGACTTTCTCGGGATTCTTGACTCGATGGTATAAAATACACGTATAATATTCGAAATGTTTCTGGTGTCAAAAAAAGTTTTCTTTTCTAACAAAAAGAGCTGATAAAATCCCAAATGTGTAATGCGTTTCTGACATGAAATAAGTGATTTTTTTTCAAGCAGCACATAATCGTAAGAATTCAAAAACTGTGGTATGGTTTTGTCATTAAACGAATACTTTAGTAGTTATTTATTTTATATATTATATATCTATGTAATTACATTATATATATATATATATATATATATATATAGAAGCCTATATATTTTATATATTATATATTTATGTAATTAAATTATATATATAGAAGCCTGGGTGTCCGGCGTTGCACGGGTGTTTGAAGTTATGTGTTGAGTAAAAAAAAAAGTTATCGTATTCAGGCAGGCTCGAACCCGTACCGCGAAGGAGGAAAAGAACATGACGTTTTTGCTGTTACGCCCATCGCCAAATCGGAAGATACGGAGGTTTTAATTAAGGCTAGTAAATCGGAAACAGGGGATGATTTTCGAAAATATCCGCGAAAAACGTGGCCACTTCTTGTAGAAATGTATCCAATTGAAAGTGAGGGAATTAATGTTTTTAGCCAATTTTTCGATATTATTCGTCCGGAGGGTCGCGCTTCTAAACGATACCAATTTCGTAACCAATGTCGAAGTTTTTAGGTAGACATACAAATATACAAACATACATACAATTAAACATGCTAGTTGTATTTATATTATAGATGTATATATTAAAAAATTAAATTAATTAATTAATAATTAAATAAGATACACATATATACTAAATATATACAGCAGAACCCTGGGACACGGCATTAACTCCTCCCATGATTGAGATCGTAAGAGGAAATCGCCGTATGTCGGGACCTAAGCAATGTTCTATACAGTGCATATTAAAAATTAGTAACAAAATACAGTACAGTATATAATACACATGTATATAATCAAATAACATTATAAATAACACCGTAAGGCGAGGCAAATACCGTAACAAGGGACCAGAAAACATCGTATTCCACATTGTAATCTAATAAAACGTATCCTAGGGAAACCGTATTCCGGGGTTCTACTGTAGTCACCTAATATATGTACACGTTTAATTTATATAACTCGTTTTCAGGAGGTTAAGCATAAAGTCAGTTGTGGAATTTGGTGATGAAATGCAATTGATAACTATGAAAATGGCTGTGCAGTAAAACCAGCATTCATCATGTTCCTTAGGTGATTATCAGTGAACTAATTCTTAGAGAGAACGTAAAGCCTAGGATGGTGTACATCTTAGTACTGTTTAAGATTATGCTTCAGCCCGTCCGTAACAATGTCGATCTGATTTGTGTCATAAGTTTAGTATGCACGTACGCAGATCGACTATTCCGGCGATTTCGACATATGACTGACTAACAGATAAATGATCAGTACGGGTGTTTATGTCGTAGATAACGTAAGTTCAACGAATGATTCAAAGTTAGATTGCTGGTGCTTGTGCAGTACGTATCTATGATTTCCATCTTTCTTCCTTCAGCATATGGTTCAAATACATCTTAGTTTCTCCATTTGTTTCTATCAAGTACAAAGTCCACAAAAAAACTTGTTTTTTCCATAGGCATCACCACTTATCAAGGCCAAGAGGCCACTCGAAGATTAGGGTTAAAGAGCTTACAGTAGAAATTGGGCCATATAGTAATCGTTAGTAATGGAAATTCGTTAAATTTCTTAACTTATATGGAACTGCTCATCCAAAACTTGTTTACGTTAGACTTGAAAACAACCATATTGTAGTCAGGAAAATGGAACACAGTTCCATAGGTGTGTAGTTCTAAGAAAGAAGCTTAGAATATTGAAGGCTGAAAGATTGTTCTTAAGTTTGTTCTTTTTTTTTTTAATTCAATTTTCACCCCAAACAAGGCACAGTGCCACTTTGAAGCAGGGGCTACTATTAGGGAATTAATTAGCGGGGTCATTACGAAGGGAGAAGAGTAGAAAGATGTTTGTTAACATTACACTTGAACTTCTGCATATCATTGCAGTTGGGAAACCAGAATCCCGGAAGGGAGTTCCAAAGACCCGCAGTTCTGGGGAAGAAACTATTGGAGTAAAAGGCTTTCTTGCACCTAGGGATCTCTACTGTAAAGGGATGAGACTTAGTAGCTTGTCGGGTTTGTCGGGGGTAGTTACGTCGGGGAGGTACAAGTGTTTGCAGTTCGTCAGAGCATTCACCATTAAAGTATTTGTAGAACAGGCAGAGGCATGCAACATTTCGTCGATGGGACAGAGGTTGAAGCCTAGATGACAGTTCAGGACCTATCAGGTTGGCGACTCTTTTTTGAACCCTGTCCAGGAGCGAGAGACAAGCAGCAGATGCACCAGCCCAGATGTGACAACAGTACTCCATACATGGGCGAATGGTTGCCTTATAGAGGTATAGGATACTGGCAGGCGTAAGTAGTTTTCTAGCACGGTAGAGGGAGCCAACCTTCCTTGCAGCAGCCTTGGCAATGCTCTCAATGTATCTATTCCAGTTCATATTCCCTGTAAGCGTTAGGTCGAGGAGTTTAAAAGAAGTACTTTCAGGCAATGTGTTCTTGGCCATTGCTATTGGTAGTAGAGAAGGTTTCTTGTAGTTATTGAAGGAAACAAACTTAGTCTTAGCAGCATTGAATGTGCTAACCATTTTTGTCCCCATTCCACTACGGATTGGAGGTTATCCTCTAGTGTTTCTGCCATTTTCTTGGATATGTGTTCATTTGTTTTCCCCTCATATCTGTTATAGAGAGTGGTGTCATCGGCAAATATACCCATCTCCGAAACAATATTATCAGGGAGGTCGTTTATGAATATCAGGAATAATAGAGGTCCAAGGATAGACCCCTGAGGTACTCCCGCATTTATGTCATATTGTTTGGATGTATGTCCGCCGAGGACAACTTTGATTTTTCTATTGCTTAAAAAGGATTTAATTACATTATGAATTCTTCCAGTGATTCCATATGATCTAATTTTCCTTAGAAGACCATCATGCCATACCCTGTCAAAAGCCTTAGATATATCAAGGGCCACCGCTCTACCCTCCCCTGTTTTATCCAATGAACGGTATATACGTTCAGAAACTACAGTTAAGATATCTGCTGTTGAACGGGCTTGCCTGAATCCATATTTTGTATCAGAGTTAAGTTAGTTCTTGCGTTAGTCGACCGTTTAAGGTCGCTCTATATATCAGAATTGTTGGTATACGTTCATCACTCATTCTGACAATGTGGCCAAAACATTAAAGCTATGTCTGTATAATGGAATGCTTCGATATCTCTAATCTTACTATGAAAATAATTATACTTTGGGACTTTATCTATAAGCGTATAGCCACATATAGAACGCAGACATAGTTTATGGAATATGCCAAATTGATTTATTAGTGTCCGATAGCGATTTTAAGTTTCAGATCCAAACAAAAGCGTTGTGTATAAATACATGAATATTTTTACTGTTTTTTTTTTATACCGAGAATTTGCGTAAATAACTATTGCATTATATTAACGAATACTAATTATCACCGATATTATTAGAGAATCAATAGCTTATCGCATCCAATTACATTTAGGGATGTAGCGGTTTCGAAGTGGTTGACGTCACAGACAAAAACCCTCTATATACTAAGACACTTCCATCTATTATTTTCAACAAAAACGAAGACATCAAAGAATAGGTTGATAACAACAAAGACATTAACGATGAAATACACTATTTTTTGCTATCAATCCATTCTTTGATGTCTTGATTTTTGTTAAAACAATATATATATATATATATATATATATATGTATGCAATGATCTTTGTTTTTGTTTTTGCGATACGTTTAGGATTAATTCAATTATTTACAAAAGTGCATTTTTACCTAAATTGTGCTCAATCTCTGAGGAATTAGGTATATATTAAAAAACATGTTGACAAACGGGAAATACGATTACTTAGACACTATTAGGATCTTCGTAAATAATAAAGTTCTCAATAGTCAACCGATATAGGGTATGCGGTCATTATTCTTAAATAGAAATTAAACGTGTTGCAGGGTTTTTTTTATCTTTGGGAATTTTAATTTTATTTTCCAGCTCCGTACATAATTATTATACGTTTGTAATATAATCATCGATGTGGCAGAATCTCGCTAGATTCAGCCACTCTGATGAGTCGTAGACGACAAAAAACATGTCTGTGGATAAATATATATATATATATATATATATACATATATATATATATATATATATATATATATATATATATATGCCGCACCCCATATGGGGGTACCAGATTGGTTAAAGGGAAAATTATTCTCAACTCGCATTTTGGTAAAAATGCACTTTCGTAAATAATATAATTAATGCAGAATGTATCGCAAAAGCAAATATCGTATATATATATGTATATATATATATATATATATATATATATATATATATTGTTTTAACAAAAACCAAAGAACGTATTGATAGCAAAAAATAGTGTATTTCATCGGAGATATCTTTGTTGCTATCAACCTCTTCTTTTATGTTTTCGTCTTTGGTAAAACAGTATACGAATGCTCGATTATAAAATATGATGATTTTGTAGCTTACAATTTAAGTCATCTCTTTTTGGCTTAACATGTTTTGGTATATGAACGATTAATGAATTATATAAACCCAGTAAAATTCGGAATACTACAAATAAGACTATATATATATATATATATATATATATATATATATATATATATATATATATATATATATATTAATTATTATAAATTAGCCGTAGGAGCTCACTTCTGAACAAAAATATCGGAGGTTTGCAATAACAGATGCCTCATACAAATCCAATAGATCTAGGCTAATAGCCACTATCTCATGTAGTTTTCGAATAGCATTATAGACACATTCAGTCGTGACATTAAAAAAACTACATTACATCTTACGAGCAACACAATCAAAACTGTAACATTGTTAGAGGAAGGATTCCATATTTTTCTCTCTAAATAATCAGTCCTACCACAGCTACCAATTGTCATTGTGGTGAATTCTACACGTTTCATAAATTCTTTGATTACAGCGATCGTAACTGGCCCATATATACATAGACCTAACATAATCCTGTTAATTTCTGATCCATAAGTAATAAAATCTCTCTCACAAAATTCGACCATTCTGATTGGCTGATCTCTGAAAATGCTTATAATCTGGAATCCAGTTTTTCGCTTTATAAAAGAACGGTTATTATAATGAGAATATGGCGTCATTAAGAGACAGAATGTTTCGCACGGCATCAAGTTCATTTAATGCGTTGGCCGTTACAGTCATGTGTGTGTGCGTGCAAACGATACAAATAACACTGATAGAGGATTTGTAGCTGTCGAATCTATTATTCTACGGTATTCACAATGTGTTTAATAGGGGTAACTTTCCCCCTCTCCCTCTCTTCTCCTCTCGTGTGTGTATTTCTCTACGCTAATAGTATTCATTATAGTTCGTGCATGCGTGTATTGGTGTGCATGTGTTAGGTAGAGCATACACCTGACAATGCGGTGACATTTCTAATTCTTCTTCTTTTACCTAGGCATCACCACTTATCAAGGTCCAGACACCACTCGAGGATAAGAGTTAAATAGTTTACAGTAGTCAATTGGACAATATAGTAATCGTTAGTAATGACAATTCGTTAATTTTTTAACTTAAGTGGAACGGTTCATCAAAAACTTGTTTAGTTTGGCCTTTAAGAGAATCAGATTGTAGTCAGCTGGAAAGCAGGAAAATGGAAGACAGTTCCACAGGCGTGCACTTCTAAGAAAGAAGCGTTGTCCATGGAATCTATGTTTAGGTTTAGGCACGGATAAAGAGTGGGGAATTATTGATAGTGTTTTCTGCTAGACTGGTTATTCTTGTGAAAGTTTGGCGAGGGTTGGAGCTCAGCCGAGCACTTTCCATGAAAATAACGATAAAGCAGAGACAAACACGCAACATCTCTTCTGTGAGAAAGAGGCTGCAGGGAAGAGAGAAGTCATCACCTACGTTTAGGTTTAGGTACAGATACTTGTTTCACCACGTTACGCTAGGCGATTAACCGTGAAGGAATGTTGAGAATATAACTGTATTCCCAATAATTACCACCTTCACTAATTATTGTCTCACCAATTCTCTTACCTGCTTAGGTAGAATCAAATACATTATGATCAGACAATGTTTACTTAAAAGTGTAGAGACTCACCGTCTCTATCTATTGAATCACCGGGCTTCAACGAATGCAGTAATCACTGTTACAAAAATCATTATTCCTATCCCATCAAAGAAGAAAGCCAGAGGACGCGTTAGCCGAAATCTGATGTAACAATAACAACTATGAAGATGAGGACAATAGTCCGTAAAAGAATATTGTCTAAACTTTTGTATAAATAATATCGCCTGAGGTGGTCTATTTATTTGTAACTAGCGAATCGAAATATGTTCATAAATATTTAGCGACATGCTAATATTTATGTATATTTATATATATATATATATGTGTGTGTGTGTGTGTATTTCAAGAACAATATATGCGGTTAGTGCAAAAATAATATCGTTTTGTGACGTATATATATATGATAAAAGACGACATTGTTTTTGAACCTATCTAATATATCTATTTCATAGATTTATAACTTTAATAAGCGCAAAAATACATTTCGTATTCATCAATTAATTAGAAAGAATTGAACTGTAACATAATTGTGAACAGACGTCGGTTAAATTTTAAAATAGTTACATTTTTAGAACCAAAATTAACAAAAAAAATACACATAATTCCGCGCAGCACCGTTTCTGGTCAGCTAGTATTAAAAGTATTTATACAAATGCTATGAGATATATTTGTAGGCTTATCAGAATAAACGTCAAGAGACACCGTGTATACTTATTTATATCTTAGTGAACGAATGGCTGAAAGTTCCACTGGAAGCAATATCAAAAGTTTCATTTCAAATGTTTTCCCCGACTCTTTTGGCCCAAGGCGCCATCTGTTGATGCGACTTCTCTAATGACCATCGGGACGAAACTGATTCTGTTTTTCGATTACTTTCCGTTGTTATATGCATCCATTGTCCATTGCTTGCTTGCATGAACATTGAGTATGTAATGGCATTCTCAGCGTTAAGCGCACAGATTAAATGGACGTATCTGAAGAATAAATACAAAATCGAAAATTCCTACGCGCGACCGAGTACGGGGAATTTTTTTTTTTTTTTTTTTTTTTTTTTTTAGAAAATGTGCATTTCAGGTAATGTGATTATATTTCGCTTCATCTAAAAAAGGAAAATTAATTTTCGTATCAAAAAAAAAAGAACAATAATAGTAAACATATATACATAAATAAATAAATAAATATATATATATACAGAATTATATGAATGCAAATTTGTGTCTCTGTGTGAGTTCTTTCCATATAGACTCCGAAACAGCTGAACAGATTTTCTCTGAAATTTACAGAATTTAAGTGTAGACATATTGGACTGATCTTACCTCCGATATTTAACGATAATCATTAATCGAAACCGCTATTTTAATTTATCTATCATCGGTAAAGCCAGTTTTTTTTTCTATATCGTCGCTTTACAACAATGATAGAACAATGAGCCGTAAAAATTCTACTGTGGGTGAATTCATAGCGTGTTTTTTTTTGTTTTTTTCTTGTTTTTTTTTTCTTGATTTTGCATGACGTGGTCAGTAGGTTCAAACTGCGCACGTAAATTTATTAATTTTTTTTTTTTTGATTAACGGCAAAGAATTTTATAAGACTTGAACGTTTAAGTGTTTTTATTTATTTTCATTTCTTTCTTTACTTTTTGCCTGTACGTAATAATAATAAAAGGATACTCTAACTTAACATGTAAATCTGACCCCCAATATCGACATGGGCATGGAATATGTTCCTACATAAAAGTGGCTTCTCTTGTGTTAGATATATCTCCAGGGAAGGCCCTAATTTACCTTATATGTTCTTCCGGGTTGCACTTGCTTACACCACCGCATTCATATTTGCTCTCTATCGCCCCCACAACAGCGGGGTTACTGTCCTTAAGATTATATCTGAAAAAATTGACCTCATCCTGTCTGCTCATCCTTCGGCTAACATTCACATTTGCGGTGACTTCAATGTCCATAATGTGGAATGGCAGACTCACTCAACCAAGACAGATGATGGGGGAAGGTTCTGTCAATTTTTCCTATGACCTCACTCAGATTGTTCACGAACCCACCCGTGTGCCCGATACTACTGGTCAATATGCAAGACATCAAGACCTTTTTCTCACAACTTCCCCTAAGCTATGTTCCTGTTCCGTTCTATTTCCCCTGTGATCCTCCGATCACACAGTTGTATCAGTTAAGATAAAAATGAAATGTACTAAGTCTTCAGATGTACCTCTCCACCGTATTGAATATCGATACTCTATGGCTGACTGGAATAAATTTCGCAACATTCATATCTGATCTACATCTGCATTCCATGTTTAAAAAGATGTGTCCTCTGTAGCATCAGACCTGACCGATGGTTAATTGTAAGCATAGACCGATTCATACCATCCAAAAATTCCAACAAAAACCTAACAGCCAGCCATGGTTCTCCCCAGAATGTGCTGCTGCCATTGCGCACAGAAATCACTTTTTTCCATAGCTACACAAGTAATAGATGTACTGCGACTAAAGCTGCTTTCCGGACTGCCAGCAACCACTGTAAAAGAGTAATAAAAATGCAACAGAGCTATATGCTTAGTCCGTCAAATCCAAATTAGCTTAACAGCGGCTTGGTTCCCACCAGTTTTGGCAAATAGCAAACTACATCCTGAACAGATGCGTGCGTTCTATCTCAACCATCATCAATGGACTTGAGGTCATCTCATCAGCATCAGACAAGGTAAAACTGTTCGCCAAGAACTTAGCAGCTAACTCTACCCACTGCGACAAAGAGCATAAGTCCCCGTATTTCCTCCTATAACAGGAAACACACTATCCAACATACAAATATATGTGCACAAGGTCGCCAAACTAATCAAGAACCTTGATTCCAGTAAAGCAACTGGCCCAGACGGCATTCCTATTATAGCGTTAAAAAAGCTTCGACCAGAACTTGACCCATACTTACAAAACTATTTAAGCGTTGCCTTAAGGAGAAGTGCTTTCCAACACACTGGAAAACCTCGTCAGTATGCCATGTATTTAAGAATTCAGGTGATAAGTCGTCTCCCTTTCAGTACAGGCCAATAAGTCTCTTGTGTGTCATGAGTAAGTTACTGGAATCCATATTAAATAAAGAAGTAGTCAACCACCTCAGCAAAAATAACCTCCTTAGTGACATGCAATATGGTTTCCGTTCTGCTAGATCTACAGCTGGTGTGCTAACAGTTATATCCCATAGGATTAGTGAATCTCTCGACAAAGGCTTTCTTTGTAGGGCAATTGCTCTTGACATATCAAAGACCGTCCATAAGGCTTGGCATAAGGGCCTACTTCATAAGATTTCCAGCTACGGTATAACTGAAAATGTTTTCTCAATAATTGAATCATTTCTCTCTGATAAGTTCATAAGAATAGTGGTTGATGGGCAGGAACCAGAGGCCCACAGTATTAATGCTGGAGTCCCCCAGGGGTCCATCCTGGACCCAACTCTCTTTTTGATCTACATCAATGACCTCCCAAAACACATACTTAAATAATTCGTTGACATCTATGCTGATTACACGACCATTTACGGCAATACATCAAAGGCCGTAAATGACAAAGTTTTTTTCTGATTCTCTCTCCTCTGATCTTGAGCGCGATGTTCAGTGGGGCAAGAGATGGCTGGTTACTTGTAATGCATCTTAAACCAAGCTCCTAACTTTACATCATCAACGCTCTGTTCCTCATCTAGCATCAATTGAAATGGATGGCTCTCCTCTTCGGGGGGCTTCATGTTTTGACAAGTTCATGTGTTTGACCTTTACTCCTGATCTGAAATGGGACACGTATATCAAGTCTGTTGCCCGGGCCACTGGGAAAATGGTTGGATCCTTCTACCGCTCCAGAAGATATCTCACTACTGATGCAATTCTCTATCTCTATAAAAGCCAAGTACGTCCAAAGATTGAGTACTGCTGCCACATCTGGGCTGGAGCTTAAAAAACAGCCTATCCTGCCTTAACAAAGTACAAAATAAACTTCGTGACTTGGTGGGGGATGCTCTCTTCTCTTCCCTGCAACCTCTCTCCCACAGAAGCCTGTCTTTGTTTTATCGTTATTTCCATAGCACGTGTTCGTCTGAGCTCCAATCTCTGGCCCCCCCCCTTCCCCAATCCTTTATGATAAACACCCGTCTAGCTAAACCCACTCTCAGTAATTTCCACCACTCTTTATCTGTGCCTAAATCAAAACGTAGATTCCATGAAGATAGCCTTTTTTTCTGAGAAGTGCACGACTGTGAAATTCTGTTCCGTTTGCCTGTTTCCAACCTGACTACAACTTGGACGTCTTCAAGTCCAACATAAACAAATTCCTGATTAATCGCCCCCTTAAGTAAAACACTTTATCAAATCTCCAATACCACCTATTACTACGATATTATCCCATTGATTATTGTACACAAAATAACCCTTATTCCCGAGTGGGTTCCGGGCCTTGATAAGTGGTGATCCCCATGTAAAAAAGGTTCAAACCCCGCATGTAGAATTATTTTTTGTGTTTATTTTCTTTTACTGGAAAGGAGTTTATATAAAATATTTTTTAAAGAAACAGTAGGTTCTCTGGAGTGCAATGTGGTATAACACATATTTTGGACTAAGTTACTTCATGGAAACTTTCGGGTGATTTCACGGATTTCGATGACAATAAAAATATAGGAGTGTAAAATATTCGTTGATCATCATTCAATAACGGGCAACGTCGGGTCGCCCTGATAATATAGATAATGTATGTGTCTATACGACGTGGCTTCAATAGGTTTCCAGACTTTTTTGTACATGGAATTAAAAATTGCCGTAGACTCTTCAAAATTCAGAATGTTATTGCAATACATCTTATCAGATTACTGACCAATTTTCTGAGTTCAGGTTAAAATGAACAGCTACAGCAGGAATTGGAATACACCCTACTAAAGCCTGATTGTCACAGCTGGTGAATTTCAAAAATTCAATACTGACGGGAGTGTACTTTGGAAAAACGACATGCAATAAAATTCTGTTAAAATTTGGGAATAATGCCACAGAAACCTATAGAATACTTCGGACTGCTTTTGTGCCATCTTCCATTAATCGGGCATCAGTTTTTGAGTAGCATCAGAAATTCAAGAACAGCCGGAAGGCTGTGAGATATAATAGGATGTGTGGGAAGAGTAAGGAAGAGTTGATTGGGCAAATGAAAAAATATAATAAAATAAAAAAATAATGCAGAAACATATGAAATCCTTCAGACTGATTTTGGACCAGCTGGCATGAATTAGGCAGTGTTTGAGTGGTATCAGAGATTCAAGGGAGGCAAGGAGTCTGTGAGAGATTATAAGAGACGCGGGGGGAGTAAAGAAAGTCAATCAGAACACTAGTATTGTTTGAATATCGTTTGAAATTGATTGACCTTATTTAATAAATAAAGTAACATTTCTTAAATTCGTGAAACTTTCCAATAATGGTGATCTACCGACAGAAACCCTACTTTCGAAAATGCTAGCACTTCAGTCCGGCTTTGCTCGGGCCATATGTACTGTTCATAACTTGCCCTATGTATGAATACCCTTTATGTAAAGTTTCAAACGTTTAAACCAGAAATTATCTAAGTAATTTGGTAGAGACCGCAGAAATATAGTTTTTACCTTTTAAATTGTACTGTTTTGGTTTGAAATCAAAAGCAAAAGTTTGAGTCATATCCAAGTTACCGACATCTAAAATTTCAAGTGTTTAGACACAAAATTGGCCGATGAGTTTGGTAGAATCAGCAAAGGTCAACTTTTTAAATTTCGACCTTTTGGCGGCGAAATTCTCGCTCACAACCTAATTGAAATGCTTGCCGGGTGTCCGAATATTCGTTATGTAAAATTTCAAATGTTTAGACCAGAAATTGGCTGAGTAGTTTGCTAGAATCCGCCAAGGCCAAATCTTTTGAACTTTGACCCCGTGACAGCTAAATTTTTCGATCCAAACCGATTAAAAAGCTTTCCGTTCTTTGAATACGCTTTAAGTAAAATTTCAAATATTAAGACCAGAAATTGGCTGAGTAATTTGGTAGAGACCGCAGAGGTCAATTTTATTTTTAAATTCAACCCTAATTTTTACAACTTAACATTTATTATTTTAGGCAGAACTCAAATTAAAATTTGTGATATATTTCTAAGGAACCTACATTTAAAACTTCCAGTGTTTAAACACAAACTTGGCGGAGGAGTTTGGTAGAGCTTTTAAAGGTTAAGTCCGGGTCAGCAAAAAAGTGGAACACAGGTCGTCATGCGATGTTATAAATTCTGCGCGAGTCTCAGATTCGACAAACTTTGAAGTCTATTTACAAAGGTGATCTATAGACTTCAATGACATTGTCTGCCTATGTGGGAAACGGTCTCTTCCATACAATTATTCAATTCTCAGTCTACAGACTTGAATCTTTATATATAAGGAATTTGGACTTACGGAACAAATCGATTATATTTTTAGCCGGTAAAAATAGTTGTTCAATGGTCAAACTTAAAAAAAAATGGAACTTAGCAGGCGTAAGTCAACTAAACCTGATACCTCTACATATACATTTATACCTTTAACAATGCTTTTTAAGGTTTACATGCGCATTAACTTAGCTTTGATTTAACCGAATAATGCTCGTGAGCTATACGTTTTGGTTTCGATTCTAGCTGATAGCACTAAAGTTATATTTTTATATTTAATTTTTTTAACCTTTTAAATTAGTAATATATATTGGGTTCTATATAAAAGTGAATTGTTTATTGAATCCATAAATATAAATATGAATTCTGCATGAATTCAAATATAATATTAAAGCATATTTTACCACCCGGCAACGCCGGCGACCTGCTAGTATTACAGAATCATAGGCAATATAAACGCGTTTATTAATGTTATTAATATTAATGATATAAACTTGTACTTTGCAAGGTTGATAGAAAATAGAATAGCGTTTCAACCTATGCTGGCGAATATCATTATCGGTAATATTGATGGAATTATTTATAAGGTTTATTAATGCCAACCGCTATGAGGCCATATATAACTACAACAATTATACGGTCTTGTGATATAATGCAACAGATCAAACACTTCATATGCTATCCCACTCTGAAGGGGTTTCTTTTTACCCCAAAACATTGTATAATTGAACCGTTGATGTTTGAGTATGATGTTGGGCACAAGGTGACGCTTAATCTAGCATGGCATACAACACCGAAGTGCACATTTGGAATATGTGTTGTAAAGGTTATATAGCGAGCTTAAGACTTGGAAACGTTCTCAGCATGGTCCAAAGAGGCGCTTTGAATATTGCATAAAAGACGATACTGAAGCCTTCAAAATACCTGTTCAGAAGTGGGAAACTCTAGCGAAAAGTCAGCCAGAATATTAAGAAGACTAGTTAGAGGTGGATCTAAAGTTTTTGAAAGGGAAAGAATCTATCATGCTGAACTCAAGAAAAAACTGAGGAAAGGCAATGGGTCCGTTTTACCTAATGCGTTACAAGGTCGCTGCAATATCTGGGCAGGAGCTGCTAAAAACAGCCTATCCTGCCTTGAGTACAAAATAGACTTCGTGACTTAGTGGGGGATGCTCTTTTCTCTACCCTGCAACCTCTCTCCCACAGAAGAGACGTTGCGAGCCTATCCTAGTTTTATCGTTATTTCCATGGCAAGTGCTTGTCTGAACTCTAATCTCTGGCCCCCCCATCGCCAATCTTTCACTAAAAACACTCGTCTAGCTGAATCCACTGTGAAAAATTTCCCCTACTCTTTATCTGTGCCTAAATCAAAACGCGGATTCCATGAACAAAGCTTCTTTCTTAGAACTGCACGCGGCACGCCTATGGAACTCTGTTCCGTCTGCCTGCTTCCCACCTGACTACAACGTGGATATCTTCAAGTCCAATGTTAACAAATTCCTAATGAACCGCCCTCTTAAGTAAACACTTCATCAAATCTCCACACTAACGTACTGTACTTGCAATAACCCTTATCCCTGAGTGGCTTCCGGGCCTTGATAAGTGGTGACCACCGTGTCAAAAAAAAAGATGGAAATATGAGGCTCGTGTTCGGATGCTCATCTTGTAAGCTGCATCTATTAACCACAAAGAAAAACACAGACAGAGAGGCAAAAGCGAAGTAAGTTTCAACAATCTTGTCTGCCACATATGTGCCACACTGTGCAAGTCAACTGCTGTCCTGAAAAGTCACCTTCGGGACTATGGGCGGGATTTGGGTGTCACTGACAGTTCAGCCAGCAACAGGGATAAGGATTATCATGAGCATTGAGATATCTAGCGTCTGTTAAAATGAAGCAATTGTCATATGCGTGTGCCTTGAAGTTCTGATCAATCGCAGATACGCAATACAATATAACCCGCTTCTTGGAATACTGTGATAATTTTGGACTCAAAACCAGTGTAAAGAAGACCGAAGTGATGCTTCAGTAGTCTTCTGAGAACGTCTACAAAAAAGATTCAGGTTCGTGGCACTTGCCTCAACGCTGACCTCTTTTGGAAATAGCGTACGATTATGAATATTTATAGTATCCAATAATACTGTGAAATTTACTTTATGCATGAAAACTAAAGAGGGTAGATATAATACTGAAGTTTTTTTTAATCAAGTCTCCCCTTGCTGTTATTTAAGATCATTTGAAAAAATCTGTAGTTTTCTCTCTTCTCCATCAAGGCCAGAAGTTTTGGGGAAATATGTATATCCAATTTTGAGTCTGTAGACTTAAAATTGACAGAGTTATTGCATAATGAAATGTGTACACCGACACACACACAGACACGTCTACTCTAATAGATATATAGATTTCAGCCCGGCGTTGCCTGGGTGTTTGGAGGTGTATATTTAGCAAACAAAAAAGCAGCATTTTTTTTTTAATTTGACCCCTATTATGACCCCTTTACATTTATTGTTTTGGGCTCAAATCAAGTTAGAAGGTTATTTCTGCTGAGGTGGTTGACTACTTCTTTATTTAATATGGATTCCAGTATCTTACTCATGACACACAAATGATTTATTGGTCTGTACTGAAAGGGAGATGACTTATCACCTGAGTTCTTAAATACAGGGCATCCAGGATATTAGAAAAGCACTTCTCCTTAAGGAAACGCTTAAATAGTTTTGTAAGTATAGGGGCAATGTCTGGTCGAAGCTTTTTCAACACTATAATTGGAATGCCGTCTGGGCCAGTTGCTTTACTGGAATCAAGGTTCTTGATTAGTTTGGCGACCTCGTGCACAGATATTAGTATGGGTGATAGTGTGTTGTCTGTTATAGGATGAAATACGGGGAGTTGATGACCTTTGTCGAAGAGGGTAGAGTTTGCTGCTAAGTTCTTGGCAAATAGTTTGGCCTTGTCTGATACTGATGAGATGACCTCAAGTTCATTGATGATGGTTGGGATAGAACGCACGCATCTGTTCAGGATCCTGTTTGCTATTTGCCAAAACTGGTGGGAACCAAGCCGCTGCTCTGCTACTTTTGATTTGACGGACTGGGCATATAGCTCTCTTGCATTTTTTATTACTCTTTTACAGTGGTTGCTGGCAGTCCTGAAGGCAGCTTTAGTCTCAGTACATCTATTACGTTGGTAGTTATGGAAAAGTGATTTCTGTGCGCAATGACAGCAGCACATCCTGGGCAGAACCATGGTTGGCTGTTAGGTTTTTGTTGGAATTTTTTGATGGTATAAATCGGTCTATGCCTACAATTAACCATTCGGTCAGATCTTATACTATAGAGGACACATCCTTTTTAAACATGGAATGCAGAGGTAGATCAGATATGAATGTACGGAAGCTATCCCAGTCATCCATACAGTATCGATATTATATATATATATATATATATATATATATATATATATATATATATATATATAACTCAACAATAATATATATAAGTGAACTGTAATAAAATACAGATTGTCTATTCATGTCAAAATTACTGGAGAAATAAATGAAAGTGTTCTAGAACCTCTATAGGTAATAGCAAACTTATTTCTCTCTTCATCAACTGTTATTACCATATCTGTAGAGGTTAGCCTATGCCAGCGTTAGTTTAACCGACTTGCAACTTTTGACCACAGTCTGACATAATTCATTCAACACAATACCACCCACTAATCATAATTTTACACACATTTACAGCATATCATTATATATACATATTAATACACTAATGGGTGTCTATATCCAAAGTGTTATTTTCAAACACATACACGTATGCCTATACACGAAGTTCGTTTCAAATTTAAGCATCGCATTTTTTAACCCCGAAAGTTTAAGTACCAAAGGAGCCACCTTCTGTGTTTCAGAATTTTCGTTTCTGCATAGTCCCCTGCATTCTGAAATACACTTTTGCCAGCGATAAATGATCGTTCTGCATGTGCGTAAGAGGTGCTTTTTTGAATTCGAAAGTTAAGCCTACAATTTTTAGCTAAAAATATTAAAGATCTACAAAGACAGGAGTTGTACCATTAAAATGAGCGACTAGAATTTAATTTTCTAATGCACTTTTGCGAGGAAGTCAATGACGTATCTCTGTTCTGACTCACGTATCTGGCCTTTTTGAGGGCCTTAAACCTTTAATACCTGTATGGTAAGACATGGATTTGGGTTTAAACATTTTCTTTTATTTAAAACGTTTTAATTACTTAAAGCATTTCTACAAAAATGTAAACTACCGAAGAAAAAATAATCCACATAAAACAGATCTTACAATAACAAATAAAACACTTCTGGAGCAATATATAGGGGAAACAACAAAAGGACAATATAAATGTTTAGTTGCTGAAAAGCATCGAAACTAATGAAGATGTAATCCACTTGAATCTTCAGAAAACCGGCAAATTAGGAAACACTTGACCAAGATGGAATTTTAAAATGTGTTTAAGAAAACCATTACTCAGCATGGACAAAGGAAAAATTAATGTAAAAATCACATGGAACTACGGATATATAACAAGCATACTAATCATTTGAAACTCTTAATGCAAGAGGTGTATATCACATATTTAACAACTACAAAGTCAAAGAACAAAAAAAAATGACAGAAAGCAAGAAGAATGATAAATGGCGTGGTCATTATCTAACTCGATTGTATATATACTTTATTCACGGGCCATATGTATGTATCTACTTACGTTGTTTTTATCATAGCGGACTGTTGTTCTCGTATCCCTAAATGTCCATCTTAACGGCCTTTTACTCATCTGGTGTTTTGGTACGTATGTGTCAATCATATCATACACGTAACGAAGACGACATACCTGTCTGAAGCTGGCGGCTTCTGGGTTATTCGCTAACCGTCCTTAAGGGGTTGGAACCTCCTGTAACAGAGACGCTTCAAGACAATGACCCAAGATGATGTGTTTTTTATGCATATGTTATTCACTTCCAGGCATTCCGAGAGCAGAAATGGAGTGACCGACGATCTTTGGCTTGGGCGTTCTCTGATTATGGCCTCACCTCCTTTATGTGGAGACCTTCTTAACCCATCTTGATTGTTCAGTGTTCAGGATCCAACTCCTGATCTTTACTCAGCTTACTTAAACCGTAGCAGCTGACACGTCACGTCCGGCCCCCGTTTAATACTTCCGGTGCTAACTGACCGGTTAACAAAATCTGACACCTGTCAAAACATGCCACCGTGCAATTTCTCTGTTGTTTACTCCGCTAAATAGATATATAATTATATAGACAGATAGATGGATAGATAGATACCGTACGTACCTATATACATAGATAGATAGATAGATAGATAGATAGAATAATAGATAGATACATACATACATAGATACATACATACATACATACATACATACATACATACATACATACATGCATATATGACGGCAGCAAATTCGCTTTCGAACATTGGCATTACTTGATATAGCACATATAAAAATTTATATACAGAAACATGAAAACAAATCAGTGATAGGCGCCCGAAGTGGCTTTTAAGTCCTGCCAAACTCTGGCATTCTTTGGTACACATTGTGCAGACATGAGCGTCACTAGCAGCACGTTCTTGATGATCACTTCTATGAATATTCCAATGCCGCTTCAAACCGCCTGTTGTTTTGCACGTCCGCCCGCAGTTGACACAAATTAAATCTGGCAATACAAGACTGGTTTGTGGCCCATTGCGCTGATGAGTAGTCTGATGGCTTATCATGCCAGTTCTGCTCTGACAATCTCCCGCACACCTAATACTCCAGACCAATTTTGTGCCCCAACTCATCCACTGCTTCCTGCACCTTCCATTTCCGGATATCCCTTTCAGCCGCTCATACTGGATTCGATCAGCCTCAAACTTACCCAAACATCCCGGCAAGATCCTTCTCCACTCTCCACGATCCAAAGCAAGAATCTCCCAGGTTCTCTTATCCATACATACATACATACATAGATACATACATGATAATGATTGCAACGTCTTGTCAGATGAGTGCTACTCCCTCAGACACTTAATGTCCATGAGACCAAAGTCCTGAGAGAGTATCTATACAAAGATGATGTTCCAGAGTTTTAGCTTTGTACGGCAGCTAAGTCTCTTTCTCGGTTCAAAATGTTGAGATCCAGCAATACGCAATAACAAGATAGCCAGCCACAAGTTAAACTGCAGACCAGCTTAATGCGGGTACTGGTCTCCCGTTTTATCGTTTTTCTAAATCAGAGATTTGCTTCTCCTAGAAAGGTTGCCTTCACCACGGCATACGGGAGACTTCTCCACTCCAACGCATATATATATATATATATATATATATATATATATATATATATATATATATGCACACAAATATACACGGTGCAAGTTGGCCATTGACCCCGAAAAAGGGTTCATCCGCCCTTTAGAAGGTCTTGTTTTTAATCCTTCAGGGAGACTAGCCACCCTCCTCACCAAACAAGTCTGGTGGGGGGTTACAGTTTAGTCGCCGGTGACCCGACCATGAGGCATGTAGTACTGGGTTGCATGGTTCCAGTTGCATATGACATGACCTGACCATGAGATACATACATACATGCATACATACGTAGATAACTGCTTTTACCAGGCTATAATCCAACAGTATTAACCATAAAAAAAGGCATTTGACATATTCTCTCAAACATGAATACACGAATGCTTAAAATAGTTTTTACGTTTATGGATAAAAGAATCTAAAATGTGGAGACAGGCATTTTCATATGAATTTCTCTATATCAACAAATTTCGCTCAAGGCGACTAATATAAATGTATACTCCTATATATTTTTTTAATTTTTATTTGTTTTATTTTTTGTGCATTGATATTCACATAAAAAACTTTTTTTCTATTTATTTAAAATGAGAATACAACTTTGTTATATAGTTGCGTAAAATTGCATTCGTCTGAAAAAGATCTGATTGGCATAATCTTTTAAACATTCATTTTAACTAAACAACAAAAGATCTAGCTAATTAGCATATTCTTTTAAACATTCATTTTAACTAATTCCCTAATAGGTTTCGGTTTTATTATGGGACTAGCGAGGGGTACCCAGCGTTTCCCGGGTGTTTGGAGGTGTGTGTTGTTTTGGATAAATCGAAACTCGGGGAGGGGGTTTAATAAAAAAAAATGTTTGGGTAGGTAAGTATGAGGATCGAACGAAAACCCTTGAGGCAAAGTTGTAAATTAAAGTGTGAAAAAAAAACATTCGACGTTAACCATTGCGTCACCGCGACATGCCGACAGAAACACGTTTGAATTTATTTAATAACTTAAATTAGCAGGTGCACTTTTGATGACTTAATGAGGTCAACGTTTGACTGCGGCGTAGCATTTCATTTAGTGCGGGAATGCTTCCCCCCCAAGACGTTGGGGGTAGGGGGAGATATTATAGGAAAAGGCCTAACCTAACTGCGGCGAGCGGAAACTGTTGAATATTTATCTTCCCGAAGTCGAGCAAATTAAGTAGACAGGCGAGCTTCGTTGTTAACTCTGAGATATTACGATTTACATGTGATATAAAAAGTTTTAAAACGTCGTTACGCGACCGACCGCTTCTCTGAAAAAAGCCTCTATTGGACATACACAAAAAGCGAACATACATTTTCGCTTTTATATATATATATATATATATATATATATATATATATATATATATATAGATATAGATTTTATTGTCATCTTTAGTTAATTATCATAGGTAATTATATTCATGCAGATATTCTACATGATTTATACTTGCGTAAAAGTTTATAGTAAACACAAACCTCTTTCTATATATATATATATATATATATATATATATTAATATATATATATATATTAATATATATATATATATATTTGTAGTCGGATAAAGATATATATATATATATATATATATCTTCTATTTATATCTATAAAAACAGAGATGTGTGTGCCACAGACGATTTCTGATTGGTTAATCCAATAATCACATCTCCTAAAAAACAATCGTTTCTACGCTCTTACCTTTACCATAAAATATTATGGCTTTATTTATTGTCCATCTTGGAAGGGTTTAATTTTTTAATAACTTGTTATTTACAAATTAAAAAAATACGAAACTATTATGCGAAACTAAACTACACGAAATACGCGCACACACGCACACACACACGTTCACTACCGTCACGTTGTTATGGCAACCAAATCCGCTGACTTCTTTTTCTCATTTCACTCGTGGTCTTAAATTAGATTCGAATAAGTTGCCAAAAAACAAATATATAACAAATAAATGTTATCAAAGGCAAGTTATTAAAAAATTAAACCCTTCCAAGATGGACAATAAATAAAGCCATAATATTTTATGGTAAAGGTAAGAGCGTAGAAACGATTGTTTTTTAGGAGATGTGATTATTGGATTAACCAATCAGAAATCGTCTGTGGCACACACATCTCTGTTTTTATAGATATATAGATATAGATAGATATATAGTTTAATTTTTTAATAACTTGTTATTTACAAATTAAAAAAATACGAAACTATTATGCGAAACTAAACTACACGAAATACGCGCACACACGCACACACACACGTTCACTACCGTCACGTTGTTATGGCAACCAAACCCGCTGACTTCTTTTTCTCATTTCACTCGTGGTCTTAAATTAGATTCGAATAAGTTGCCAAAAAACAAATATATAACAAATAAATGTTATCAAAGGCAAATTTTTCGTGTTTTTATTCAATTTAACATGTTTAATCAGCTCGAAAAGCATACAGTGTTTACCGATGTATTGGAAAATTCAAGATGGCGGCCGATTCTCTCTTTAACACGGTAAGTTTGGAAAAAGGTGTAATAAATAAAAAACCGGTTAAAATACTGTTAAAAACTCGCTCAATATATGTTACCGTGACATAGGTTGACATATATTCGGCGGGTTTTTAATAGTATTTTGTATAGTTTTTTATTTATAACACCTTTTCCCAAACTTACGGTGTTAAAGAATGTGTGAGACGCCATCTTGAATTTTCCAACACATCGGTAAACACTGTATTCTTTTCGAGCTGAATAAACATGTTAAATTGAATAAAAACACGAAAAATATATCCAGTTTTTATCGGTTTTTTACCTTCTCTGCAGAAGTACAAAAAAAAAAAAAAAAAAAAAAAAAAATGGAAGGTACTTTTACAGAATGTTAAACTAACCCTAACCGATGTTTTATGTTTAGTTTAGGAAAAGTCAGAAGAAATAAAAGTCATTATTGCATGAAATATACGTATTTAGTTGAAGTATTGTTTATGTCAATTCTTTCGAAGAAATTTAGCAAGAATACCTGTAAACCAGGAAATCGGTAAAATGTCATCAGGGATGAATACTTGTCTATTATAATTTCTACCCTTGACAAAAACTTAGCCATAACAAAAGAGATTTATTGTTCAGATTGTTTTTGAGATTGATTTCTAAAAAGATATTTTATAAATAAAATCGACTTTAAAATTAAAGACTTAAATTACAATAATTGAATTTAAACATTCTTATTTCAATATTTGGCACATAACACCTGCAAAAATGATCACAATGTCAGGATTTCATTTTATTTCAGAATCGATGGCAAATACTAATATTTAACATTAGTTTATCATTTAAGCCGATAAAAAGCCCTTTTTTTTTTCGAGTCATAAAAGGATTTGGAGTTTCCTAATCAACCTTTCGGGTGCAGTTGCACGCTCTCAAAATAACTAAAGTGTTGGCTTTAAAATAATTGGTTCATTAAAACTAAACAGGTTTAGTTTTAATAAAAAAAAAAAATTTAAAAAAAATCGCTTTGGTAATTAGATATGTCGTATGGTTATCCCTAATCGCTGAATAAAACCGCTAACGAGTTGAATGATTACGACATAAAATTAAACTCGGGTTCCTGAAACGGAAACTTCGTTTGTTTTTGTTTTTTTCTTATCAATATATTTACATTGTTATTTTGTTTTCATTTTCAATCATTCGAACAGTTTTCTTTTTCAAGTAATCCAAGTTACAAAATTCCCACTGTTTACTATGCTAAAATCACAATGACTAATGTATACCTATTAACCCTTATCCTTGAGTGGCCTCTGGGCCTTGATAAGTGGTGACACCCATGTAAAAAAAAAAAAAAAAAATCACTCGAACAGTTTTCTTTTTATAATGTACAGTTTTAAAAGTTTAAAAACTATATAGTTTTTACTTCAGGAAAATTAATGGGTCAGTTTTTACGATGTGCCCTGTTAAAATACTGTTAAAAACTCGCTCAATATATGTTACCGTGACATAGGTTGACATATATTCGGCGGGTTTTTAATAGTATTTTGTATAGTTTTTTATTTATAACACCTTTTCCCAAACTTACGGTGTTAAAGAGGGTGTGAGACGCCATCTTGAATTTTCCAACACATCGGTAAACACTGTATGTTTTTCGCGCTGAATAAATATATTACATTGAATAAAAACACAAAAAAGATATCCAGTTAGGTAGAAAAGTAACTTATCTTGCCTTTGATAACATTTATTTATATATTTGTTTTTGACTATTTTTTCGAATCTATGTGTACAGTAATCTTGCCAGGATGCGGAGGAAAATGAATGAAGGGGGAGGGGAATAAAATAAAAACATTTTGGAAACAGAGTAAGTTTGAAAGAATTGCTTTGCACAGAAAGAAATTAATGAAAAAATAAAATTAAATTTCTTTTCTTTCTTGATTTTTTTTTTAGTTTTTTATGAAAAAGGAAGTCAAAATTAAGACTATAAAAAACAATTTTTATTAAGAGCGAACCTCAGTCGTCAGGTCTGTAAAAAAAAGACGTGGAATAATAAATGTTTTCTAATACAAATTGTTTTTACTTATGTGTTCATTTGTCTCTTTGAAGTTCGTTTGTTTAATATATCGGTTTGCAATATAATTTTGTCATTCTGTCAGACTCAAATTTTAAATCTATATATCTATAAAAGTTAAAGTGTGTGTGTGTGTGTGTGTGTGTGTGTGTGTGTGTGTGTCTGTGTACATTTCCCTACGAAATAACTTTGTCAATTTTTAGTCTACAGACTCGAAATTTGATATACAGGGTACTGAGATTTGGAAAAATCTATGTGATCGGTTTTTAGCCAGAAATTTGGCGATTAAGGGGTCAAAGTTCAACGATTTGAGCTTTGAGAACTCTACCAAACTTCTCCGACAATTTTGGGTCTACACACTTTAAATTTAAGATATAGCTTCCGTGGACATGAATCTAACTTAATAACTTGATTTGAGCCCAAAACAATAAATTTTCAGGGGTCATAATAGGGGTCAAAGTTTAAAAAATTACCCCCTTTTTTTTGCTCAGCATACACCTCCAAACACCCGGGCAACGCCGGGCACCCATGCTAGTATATATATATATATATATATATATACTGTGTAAGCAAAATCAAGACTTAAAAAAGGTGCTGATAGCAAGAAAACGTGTATTTCATTTTACGTTACAATTGTTTCCATGCTTGTTGCTATCATCACCTTTTTTGAAGACTTACTTTTGCTTACACAGTATATTAATGCTCAATTATAAAATATGATAATTTTGTAGCTTACTTTTTTAAGTCATCTATTTTTTGGCTTTAAACTTATTGGCATATGAAAATTTACTAGATTACACGAATTCAGTATATTACATAACTCTTTATCTGTGCCTAAACCTAAACGTAGATTCCATGAACAAAGCTTTTTTATTAGAACTGCACGCCTGTGGAATTGTCTTCCGTTTTCCTGCTTTCCGGCTGACTACAATATGGTTGTCTTCAAGTCTAACGTAAATGAGTTCTTGATGAGCCGTTCCATATAAGTTATCAAATTTAACAAATTTTCGTTACAAATGATTATTATATTGTCCAATTTCTACTGTACACTCTTTAACCCTTATCCTTGAGTGGCATCTTGGCCTTGATAATAAGTTGATACCTATGAAAAAAAAAAGAAAAAGTCCAATGTGAACAAGTTCTAATTGAATCGTCCCCCTAAGTAATCCAAGTTACAAAATTCCCACTTTTTACTATGCTAAAATCACAATGACTAATGTATACCTATTAACCTATATCCTCGAGTAGCCTCTGGGCCTTGATAAGTGGTGACACCCTTGTAAAAAAAAATACATATATATATATATATATATATATATATATATATATATATATATATATATATATATAGGAATGTCAATGATGCTTGTTGTTCAATCACTTATTTCTTATCTTCTTATCTTTATAGAATACTAGACTACTATAAGAGCAAACAGTTAATAGAACATGTTAAAAAACAATTTAAAAAAGCGTATAAAACATATTTAATCTGAAAACACTTGATAAGTGGATAGTCCTTAATCCGCGGAGTTTCGAAGAAATACTTTCCTTCTAATCAGAGGGTAGGAATTGGCAAAATGCGGGATCGGAGTTTGCATACAAAAGTATTTAATGAAACTACAAGTAAGCCAAAGATATTACGTGATAACAAAATGTGAAGCTGAGGGAATATGGTGAAGAAAAAGGTGATTAATTATTAATTCTTTAATATTTATAATATACCTTAGTTTTACCATCTTGGATCATTTTGGTAAATTTAATTGTAATTTGTATTATATATATATATATATATATATATATATATATATATATATATATATGAGCAAACAGTTAATAAAATATGTTAAGAAAAACTTTGAAATGAGTTAAAAACACATTTAATATGTAAAGGAAACACTAGATAAGTGGATAGTCCTTAATCCGCGGAGTTTCGAAGAAATACTTTCTTTCTCATCAGAGGGTAGGATTTAGCAAAATGCGGGATCGGATTTTGCTTGCAGAAGTATTTGATGAAACAACAAGTAAATCAAAGATCTTACTTGAAAACAAAAAAAGTGAAGCAGAGGGAATATGGTGAAGAAAAAGGTGATTACACATGAATGGATAGTCTGGTGGAAGATGAAAAATCCAGTGACGGTAAAATCCAAATGTAAAACTTCAAGAAAGTTTATTCAACTATAAATTACGCATTGAACACTCATTCTATTCCGGTGAATATAACTTTATTTTTTTTTATTTTTTTATTATTTTTTACTTGGGAGTGTCAAGACCCGAAGGCCAGTCGAGGATAAGGGTAAAAGTATTGTAAGGTAGTAGTGTTTTAATTCTTAATGGTATAAATAGGTTAAAATTTAATTATTTATCAGGGACGGCTCATCAAGAACCTGTTTACATTGGATTTGAAAACTGCTATGTTGCATTTAGTTGAGAAGCAGACCAGCGGAACAATAATCAACGGACGAGGAGTTCTGGGAAAGCAGCTTTGGAATCTGCGTTTAGATTTACGCCCAGATAGAGACTGTAGGACATCATATATAGTGGTTGTAGCTAGTTGAGTGTTTTTGTGCACGTTTGGCAGTAGGACTATAGATTTTTGTTCAATCGAGCACTTGTCATGAAAACATGCAGATCTTTACCGGCTAAAATCTGTAGTTTGAAATATTCTTATTGATTTTTTTATGCGAAACTAAATTTAGCATCTTATTTCAAAATGAAAATTACCATTCGAAAGGCAATAAACGCAGAATGTTATGTTAGCAAGTATTCGTGCGCGTGGATAAAAATCGATGATAATTTCAATTGACGTCGGTGAAATGGATATCCAAGTTCACGCACGAATCCAACGATTGATATTCGAATTACGTAATTTAATCTGTCTGATGTAATTTCAGGTAGGAGGTGGTTTACGTTGGAGAAAAAGATATATAGATCTTAAACGGAACGGCAGCTACGTTAAGGATTGTGACTGACGTATAAAAATTCCATTGTCCTAAAGTCACGTATCGTACTGATGTCAAAGGGCAAAGTCCGAATACACGACCGGAAGTCCTTCCGTTGTATCGAATTGCAGTTAGAATCTATGAAAATAATCCAAAAGTAACTTTTTTTTTTCCTTTAGACCAAAATCTTTCATTGACATCTATGCTGATGACACGATCATCTATGGCAACACATCAAAGGCCGTAAATGATGATGTTCTCTCTGATTCTCTCTCCTCTGATCTTGAGTGCGTGGTACAGTGGGGAAAGAGGTCGCTGGTTACCTTTAATGCATCTAAGACCAAGCTCCTATCTCTACATCTTAAACGCTCTGATTCCCATCTGGCATCAATTGAAATGGATGGCTCTCGTCTAGGGGAGGCCCCATGTTCTGATAAGCTTCTGGGTTTGACCTTTACTCCTGATCTTAAATGGAACACATACATCAAGTCTGTTGCCAAGGTCGCTGGGAAAATGGTGGGATCCTTCTACCGCTCCAGAAGATATTTCACTACTGATGCAATTCTCTATCTATATAAGCCAAGTACGTCAAAAGATGGAATACAGCTGCCACATCTAGGCAGGAGCTGCTAAAACAGCCTATCCTGCCTTGACAGAGTACAAAATAGACTTCGTGGCTTAGTGAGCGATACCCTTTTTTGTTCCCAGCAACCTCTTTCCCACAGAAGAGACGTAGCGAGCCTGTTGTTGTTCTATCGTTATTTCCATGGCAAGTGCTCGTCTGAGCTCCATTCTCTGGTCCCCCCTCGCCAGTCTTTTTTCAAAAAACACCCGACTAGCTGAAACCACCGTCAATAATTTTCCCCACTCCATATCTGTGCCTAAATCAAAACGTAGATCTCATGAACAAAGCTTCTTTCTTAGAACTGCACGCCTGTGGAACTCTGTTCCGCTTGCCTGTTTCCCTGCCGACTTCAACCTGGATGTCTTCAAGTCCAACACAAACAAATTCCTGATGAACCGCCCCCTTAAGTAATGACACCTTATCAATTCTCCAATACTATTGCTACACTATCCCATTGATTACTGTACACACAATAACCCTGAGTGGCCATTAGGCCTTGATAAGTGGTGAAATCCATGAAAAAAAATATATTTTAAATTTAAAAACGTACAACAAAAAAGAGGCAGTTGCTTACCGGGGAAAGTACGAGATATTTATATTTTTAACGGTTTCTATATTTGAAATACACGAAAGCTAAAACAATAGTATACACTTTCATTAAAGATACAGATTTTGTTTGATCTTTTTTTTTCAAATAAATCTTTAAATAATTTTTATATAATATTATGGTGAATTAATTTTCTGTTAATTGTTAATTTTAACGCTTAACTGTTAATTTTAACGCTTCGAGGAAATATATTTAAATATGTTTCAGTGGAAAAACTAAAAAAAAATTTCGTTGACGTACAGGTGCAATATATGCGCAAATTAAATCAATGACGAATAAAGTAAGTACGGTTCGCTATAAAAAAAAAAACAACAAAAGTATAGCCCAAGTTCATAATGATGTCGGCCATGTTTTTTCAACAGTTTTCACTCCGTTGTTACACTTGCATGATATAACTTGCTATATTTTATTATATCGGTTCTCATACGGAGAATGTACCATGCTGAAATAATAACTTAAAAATCTTTTTAAAATCTTTTTTTAACGCGATAAACAGGAGGATGTTTTGTAACTATTCTGTACTTTAACCTAACATTACATTAACAAATGATATCATAATATTTGACTACTTAAAAATACTAAAATGTAGCACGGCACCTTCTCTGCATAAGGATCATTCTTTCTTTTAAATACATGGTTTTAATGAACAAAAATGTTTACGAATTATGTCATTAAATAATTTACGTGACAAACAGAAGAATTTAATGTGTTTAATTGGTGCAAATAAGCTTTATTGGAAAGAAAACGAAGCTTATATCAAGGTTTTCCATATTTCCTGAAATATCATTCAATGTTCTAAACCACAATATATATATATATATATATATATATATATATATATATATATATATATATATATATATTTACCAGTGGTGAAAAAACCGGACTAGAGTGCTCTATATATATATATATATATATATGTATATATAAACCGGACTAGAGTTCCTATATATATATATATATATATATATATATATATATATATATATATATATATATATATATAGTCGTAACTTATAAAAATAAATATGGCGATTAAGCTACACAGAATATTCAGCGTTTCGCCGCTAGGATTCATCAGTTTTATGCGAGAATTTTGTGGTTGTCTCGCGTTTTTATATACGCACCTTCTATTGAGTTTTTAGTTAGCCAATCAGTTTTCTAGTTTCCACCGCACTCTTTTTAATAAGCCAAGGAACAGATACTTACATGACAAAGGCCCAGTTCACCTTCGGTTGACCCTTTCCTTTGTGTGTGCTATTTTAGTGGGGATCGTAGATATCTAGTGTTCTGACCTACTTTAAACCTAGGTTAAATGTTTTTTTTGTTTTTCATATGTAGTTTATATATACATATATATATATATATGTATATATATATATATATATATTTGCGTGTGTGGGTATGTGGTAGTTTATGTATATGTGTGTATGTTTATTTTTTATTTCTTTATTTTCTATTGTTATTGTTAGTTTTAAAATTATTTTGTATCTCTACCTTAGAGTAAATGTTATCTTTTGAACACAGTTGTTCGCTATTTCTCTCCTACAGTTTAATAGATGTTGAAGTTCTTTAAAGTATAGGATAGCAATTTTTTATGAAAGCATAATCCGCATGGATCGTCTAGGTCTCTACATATGTTTGCTTTTCCTGCTATTTTCCATTCGTCCGCTTTCCTTGAGTTCCCAGTATTTGTTTACTAGAGTTGTTTTTATTCGGTGCTTTTTTTATTACTGAATGTACTGTTGTGAGTTATATATATATATAAACCAAGGAAGCTCTGTTGTTAGAGACATGTAGAAATAGATGTTTAAATATCAACGATAGTTCTCGCAGTTGACTGTTAGGTGAATGCATTTGGTCTTGCTAAGTGAAGCAGAGATAACTTGTCGGGTTCGAATCTCCCGAGAGCCGGTAATCGTGACACCCTAAACTGATGATTCTCGAAAGGATGAAAACTTGAGTCTGTTAGTATTTAATAATTATTATAGTATATATATATATATATATATATACATATATATATATATATATTGTTTTAACAAAAACGAATACATCAAGCAATGGTTGATAGCAACAAACAGTGTATTTCATCATTAGTATAATTATATTATACTATATATATATATATATATATATATATATATATATATATATATATATATATATATAAGAATACGAAAAATATAAAAGCTTATAACTTTTCTTTATTCGTTTTCAATTGGTGACGTGAAGGAATAATAATATTATGAAAAAAAATGAAAAAACTTTTTTTACAGGTACATATTTTCGACCGATCCTTCAGTCTTCATCGGTGTAGTGAAAGTGATGAGCATACACGGAGAAAATGGGGAAAGGAAAGGAAAGGAGGAGGAAGAGAATGAGGTATAGCCAATGAGAAGGTGCCACGTCAGTTTTAAAAATATACACATATAAGTACGCACATACACATATGCGCACAGTACATATACACATATAAACGAAAAATTAAAAATTGAACAATGAATAAAAATGAGGAAACGCGCCTTTAACTGTTCAATATTTTGGATTCTAACGATATTATTTATTCCAAGAGAGAATAAGAATTCAAAGGATATAAGACGTTATGGTGAGAAACGCTCTGATGCTCATTTGTAAATCAACTGCTATTTTTCGTTCGAAAAAGAACGAAAACGTCGTTTCCAAATTTAATTGTTTAAAGACAGAAACGAAGCGTTCCTTTTTATTAATTTATATATTAATATGTACATACACATACGTATGCATACAAGTATTGACATGTACAAATATATACATATATATATATGCATATATTCACACATAAACGCGTGCATATTCATAATATATATATAAATATAAATAAATATATATATATATATATATATATATATATATATATATATATATATATATATATATATATATATATACAGTAAGACCACAAAGTCTGGCTACATAATGCAGCCAGACTTTTTGGACACCATGTATATATATATATATATATATATATATATATATATATATATATATAATTATTTCCACAGCCAGACAACGTCGCACTTCACAAGAGCCACGAAAACCAACAAACCGGGAGCCGAAGACTCCAGTTTCGCCCTCATTTCTGCTCATCAGTAAGACACATTCGAACTCAGGATTCAAAACCCGAGTGTCTTGCAGGCAAGCACTCTACTAATTGAGCAAACGCGTTGTAAACAAGAACGTTTTACTATTTATCACAGATCAAGTAAACCGCAACGAAAATCTAACAGTGAAATAAACCTACAGGGTGTCCACAAAGTCTGGCTACATTATGTAGCCAGACTTTGTGCCCACCCTGTGTATATACTAACTAATACACATGAACATACATAAATGTCTGCGCATATATTTACACGGAGAGACAGCTACACATATGTACACAAGTCTACATAAGCGAATGTAGGGAGTGAGAGGCAGAGAAGGACGGGAAAAGAGGTATAGGTGTGCGAGTAATTTTTTGTTTTACATAGGCATCACCACATTATCAAGGCCCAGAGGCCACTCAAGGATAAGGGTTAAAGAGTGTACAGTAGAAATTCGACAATATAGTAATCATTAGTAATGAGAATTTGGTAAATCTGATAACTTATATGGAACGGCTAATCAAGAACTTGTTTACTTTAGACTTGAACACAACCATATTGTAGTCAACCGGAAAGCAGGAAAACGGAAGACAATTCCACTGGCGTGCAGTTCTAAGAAAGTAGCTTTGTTCATGGAATATAATACATATATACATATATACATATACGGTAATATGAAGAAAATTCACACTTAAAGAAAATGTAAATTTTTTGAAAAAACACACACACATATACATGCACACACATGCACATATATTCACATATACACACATATATATGTATATATATATACATATATACATACACATACATATACAAATATACACATATACAGAAAGAGACAGAGAGAGAAATAAAAAGGAACAAACCGAGTTATGTGTTCATCAACATTTCGTCTTTATTTCCAGATTACAGAGAAAGTCTCGAAATAAAGACGAAACGTTGATGAACACATAATACAGTTTGTTCCTTTTTATTTCTCTCTCTCCCTCTCTCTTTATATATATATATATATATATATATATATATATATATATATATATATATATTGTGATCTAATGATCATAACACCATGATGCATGCACGCGAGCTTAGGTGACCGACTTTCTATTTCAACTTTAAAGTGCTCAACAATAAGAACCGAGTTTCTTTAAGGGGCTTACATAATTATTACAATAATGATTTTTAAAAACCTAAAGACTCAAGTGTTTCCTCCTTTTGGGAATCATCAGTGTAGGGTGAAACGATTACTACGATTTGTAAATGCCTCCTTTAAACATTAAATTATTTCCAGACTTCTTGTACCTAACTGAAATAAACAAAACAAAAACACCAGTACAAATATTTGAAATGTTTTTGTGTGTGTGTGTGTGTGTGTGTGTGTGTGTGTGTGTGTGTGTGTGTGTGTGTGTGAAGTGTGATGCTGTTCCATTTCAGCAACGGTAAAAGGCGTTAGACATTCCAAAAAGGAGGGGGGTGCTTAAGAGAAGAACATTTTAAATAACGCAACCTCCCCCATCCCCACCTTTTTTTAATTTTCGCCTTTTTCCGTTGCTGAAATGGAATAGCGTAACACTTTGCACATGAAAAATTTTCAAATATTTGTGTTTTTGTTTTCTTAATTTCATTCATCTCCAGAAGTCTCGAAATACAGACGAGACGTTGACGAACGCATAACTCGATTTGTTCCTTTTTCGTCGGGATACTATTTCCATTAGTCTCATCACACACATACATACACACACACACCTATATATATATATATATATATATATATGCAGTTTTTTGTATAAGCGGCATCTTCTGAAGAGGTTTCTGGTTACTTGCAACTGGCTGAGCGAAACATGCTCATGAATGTATAGTGACATATAAATGCTTATGTAAAATAAACATATACATATCATATATACATACATACACACACACATATATATATATATATATATATATATATATATATATATATATATATATATGTATATATACATACTATCCACTTAGAAAGCTCTCTCTGACTTTCTAGCTCTTTCTTTCTCTCTCTTTATATATATATATATATATATATATATATATTGTTTTAGAATATAATTGTGTGTGTAATTACTAGCAAGTTAGAAGGCGCTTGTCCTTTATAAAAGATAAGGGTAACGTCAACTAATAATCCTCCGTGCACGAGGAATCAACCAATGTAAATAGAAAACCAATGTATTCATTTACCATAATTTGGTATCTGGTATTTCTATGTATTATGAATGTAGTGTGTACTATAATCTGCATCGCATCATATAAAATACCGTGATGTAAGGTTTGTAAGTTATTTAATGTAGCTTATCTTGTATGTGTTGTTTTTATACAATATATATTTGTTCATAATCCTGTAGTTTACATTGCATTCATCGTTAGCAAACGAGATGAGGACATGACGATGTTGGTACATAAGTACGAAAAAACTTAGAACCGCACGCCTGTGGAACTCTGTTCCGTCTGCTTGCTTCCCACCTGACTACAATCTGGACTTCTTCAAGTCCAACGTAAATAAATTCCTGATGAACTGCCCCTTAAGGAGACATCTTTATTAAAGCCCCACACTAACGTACTGTACATGCAATAATTCTTATCCCTGAGTGGCTTCCGGGCCTTGATAAGTGGTGATCACCTTGTAAAAAAAAATGCGTAAAACACAAGAAATTGCTGCTAATTAATTTTGGTTTCTGTCAAAAAAATTCATAATGACAAAAATTTAGATATGATATTTTATACGCTGCCATCTATGTATGGTTGCTTACATATCGCGAGGGAGATTGACGTTTTTATTGATCTAACATACAATTGGCAAAATCGGAGAAGATGAAATTTGTTTGAGTAGCTTTTGGGAAAATAACAAATCTTTCCAAACTTTATCAGATAATAATGTTATTTTTCTTCTGATTGGTTTTCAATCTGTGGGTTAGACTATCAGGTAAATCAAACGAAACAGATTGGAACCAAAAAAACTAATTTAAAAAAAAATTGCTATTGTATGTTTAGCATCTTCCATTCAATCGGCCTATTAAAAAATATAAGCTAGTCAAAACGAAAAACAATTGTATGTTAACCTAAAAGTGTCAGTGAAATTATACTGCCACGCCTAGAACATACCGCTCAGAGGGCTCTTCCTAGTTTTGACAGAGTGCGTTTGTTGCATTGTATCCTTTTCAGGGAGTCTAAATTTTGGTTTTACAATTAAATAACATATTTATTATAGAAGACCAGATCCTGTCTGCACATCCCTCGGCTAACATCCACATCTGTGGTGACTTCAATGTCCATAACGTGGAATGGCTGACTCATTCAAATAAGACAGACGATGAGGGGAGGTTTTGTCATGATTTTGCCATAGCTTATGACCTCACACAGATTGTCTGCGAACCCACCCGTGTGCCCGATACTACTGGTCAATATACAAGCCTCCTAGACCTTTTTCTCTCAACTTCCCCTGAGCTATGTTCATGTTCCGTTCATTCTCCTCTAGGATCCTCCGACCACTCCGTCGTATCAGTTAAGATAAAAATGCAATGTAATAAGTCCCCAGACGTACCCCTCCACCGTACTGTATACCGATACTCTATGGCTGACTGGGATAGCTTCCGTACATTCATATCTGATTTACCTCTGCACTCCATGTTTAAAAAGGATGTGTCCTCTATTGTATCAGATCTGACCGAATGGTTAATTGTAGGCATAGCCTAATTCATACAATCCAAAAATTTCAACAAAAAACTAACAGCCAGCAATGGTTCTCCTCAGAATGTGGTGCTGCTATCGCGCAAAGAAATCACTTTTTCCATAACTACCAACGCAATAGATGCACTGAGACTAAAGCTGCTTTGAGGAACGCCAGCAACCACTGTAAAAGAGTAAAAAAAAATTAAAGAGAGCTATATGCTCAGTCTGTTAAATCCAAAGTAGCTGATAAGCGGCTTAGTTCCCACCAGTTTTGGCAAATAACAAATAGGATCCTGAACAGAAGTGTGCGTTCTATCCCAACCATGATCAAGGTCATCTCGTCAGCGTCAGACAAGGCCAAAGTATTTGCAAAGAACTTAGCAGCTAATTCTACCCTATGCGAAGAAGGCCATAAACTCCCCATATTTCCTCCTATAACACAGAACACGCTAAGTAAAATACAAATATCCGTGCATGAAGTCGCCAAGCTAATCAAGAACCTTGATTCCAGTAAAGCAACTGGCCCTGATGGCATCCCAATTATAGTGTTAAAAAAGCTTCAACCAGAACTTGCTCCCATACTTACGAAACTATTTAAGCGCTGCCTTAAGGAGAAGTGCTTTCCGACTCCCTGGAAAACCTCATCAGTTTGCCCTGTATTTAAGAATTCAGGTGATAAGTCATCTCCCTCTCAGTACAGACCAATAAGTCTCCTGTGTGTCATGAGTAAGTTGCTGGAATCCATATTAAATAGAGAAATAGTAAACACCTCAGCAGAAACAATCTTCTTAGTGAAACACAATATGGTTTCCGTTCTGCAAGATCGACCGCAGATGGGCTAACGGTTACATCTCACAGGATTAGTGAATCTCTTGACAAGGGCTTCCCTTCTAGGGCAATTGCTTTTGACATATCAAAGGCCTTCGATAAGGTTTAGCCTAAGGGCCTACTTGATAAGATTTCAAGATACGGTATAACTGGAAATGTAAAGCGAAGTAGTCCAATGATGGAATACTGCTGCCATATCTGGGCAGGGGCTGCTAAAAACAGCATATCCTGCCTTGACAGAGTACAAAATAGACTTCGTGGCTTAGTGGGTGATGTTCTTTTCTCTACCCTGCAACCTCTCTCCCACAGAAGAGACGTTGCGAGCCTATCCTTGTTTTATCGTTATTTCCATGGCAGGTGCTCCTCTGACCTCCAATCTCTGGTCCCCCCTCGCCAATCTTTCACGAAAAACACCCGTCGAGCTGAATCCACTGTGAAAAATTTTCCCCACTCTATATCTGTGCCTAAATCAAAATGTGGATTTCATGAACAAAGCTTCTCACTTAGAACTTCACGCCTGTGGAACTCTGTTCCGTCTGCCTGCTTCCCACCTGACTACAACTTGGATGTGTTCAATCCAACGTTAACAAATTCCTAATGAACCGCCCTCAAACACTTCATCAAATATCCACACTAACGTACTGTACTTGCAATAATCCTTATCCCTGAGTCGCTTCCGGGCCTTGATAAGTGGTGCCACTGTGTAAAAAAAAGACGTTAATGAAATTATATACAGCTCAACTAATGATACCGTATAGTTCAACGAATAACTCTCACGACTAAAGGGACTTTATACAAAATTGTCTCTTGTTTTATGGGGTGAAGTTCTTTAAAATGATTTCTTCCTGTTTTTTACCTTCTTCCCTTTTTCTTTTATTTTGGAATTTTATGTCTGTTTCTTTTATATATATATATATATATATATATATATATATATATATATATATATATATATATATATATATATATAAGTTTCAGTATTAAGATTAAGTGTAATGTCTAGAAAATATCAAGTTTTTTTTTTTTATTTGGTTCAATAATTATTAAAAAAAGTTATGTAATTTTTTCATTGTATTATTGTACTCTCTTGTTGTTGTAAATAGAGCATCGTATCTATAAAGGCCCCCTTGGATATGTTTAAAGTGGTATTTAAGTTATTTCAGTAAGAAGAGTCCCACTAAATCTGTAAGCTCAGCAGAGTCAGAAGTACCTATTAAGATGTCAAAATTATTAGGGGTTCCTTTTCTAGTCCAAAACTTATTGTTAAATTGTATAAGGGATTTTCTGGCTAGGAGAATTAATTTAATTTCCAAATGAGTTAAGTCAGAATTTCTTTTAGCAAATATTAGGGCCTTATTTAAGAGGATCGGTGAAATTGATTGATAATAATTGTTGATGTCAATGGTTATGAAGTTAAGGAAGTGCTTATTTTTAAGGGAAACAAATCCATTAATTACAGGATTCGAATTTTGCCAAAGGGGGAAGCTAACTTTTTCTTTAATAGAGGGGATAATTCTATCTAAGATGTTTTTGCTTACCGCACCCAAGTATGAGCTAGATGGGCAGATCAGTCTAATGGAGGGGTTATCATAAAAATTAGGTTTATGGCCTTTGAGGGTGAATCTAGGGGTACCCGGAGAAAGTATTTCAGTGGAGTTATGAATGTTCATAGAAGTCAGTAAAGATTTAGCTTTAGAATTAATAGAATCCAAAATGTTGCGGGGGACTATTCTATAAGATTTATTAAGCTCTTTATAAATAAGTCTTTTATCTGCCTTTTGGATCATTTTGGACCATTTGGAATTTACCCATTGGATTGGAAATTTTTTATTCGACCGTTTTGGATTTTACCATTTTTGGATACTTTACCCTTCACCGGACTATCCATTCATGTGAAATCTTTTTATAATTTTTCTTTTACCTCCTATTCCCTTTACCTCACCCTTTTTTTAACCATGTAAGATCTGTGACTTACTTGTAGTTTCATTAAATACTTTTATATGCAAAATCCGATCCCGCATTTTTTTTAATTCCTGCCCTTTGATGAGAAGGAGAGTATTTCTTCGAAACTCCGCGGATTAATGACTATCCACTTATCTTGTGCTTTCTTTTTTAAAATTAAATATGTTTTTAACTCTTTTTCAAGATGTCTTTTAACATGTTTTATTAATCATTTGTTCATATATAAATATATATATAAACACACGTGTGTGTGTGTGTGCGTGTGTGTGTGTGTGTATGTGGTCTTGGATATGACCTTAAACTATATCCGATGGTGAGGCCCCAGCTTGCGGGATCTGGGGAGTTTAGAGCCACCCTTTAATTGCCATTTTTTGTTACACAGTGATCACCACTTATCAAGGCCCGGAAGCCACTCAGGGATAAGGGTTATTGCAAGTACAGTACGTTAGTGTGGAGATTTGATGAAGTGTTTACTTAAGAGGGCGGTTCATTAGGAATTTGTTAACGTTGGATTGAACACATCCAAGTTGTAGTCAGGTGGGAAGCAGGCAGACGGAACAGAGTTCCACAGGCGTGAAGTTCTAAGAAAGAAGCTTTGTTCATGAAATCCACGTTTTGATTTAGGTTTGATTAGAAGCTGACGAGATGAACTTCTGTTCAAGGTCCTATTTGTTATTTGCTAAAACTGGTGGGAACCAAGCCACTGATCAGCTACCTTGGAATTTAACAGACTGGGCATATAGCTCTCTTTAATTTTTTATTACTCTTTTACAGTGGTTGCTGGCAGTCCTGAAAGCAGCTTTAGTCTCAGTGCATCTATTGCGTTGGTAGCTATGGAAAAAGTGATTTCTGTGCGCGATAGCAGCAGCACATTCTGCGGAGAATCATGGCTGGCTGTTAGGATTTTGTTGGAATATTTTAGATTGTATGAATTGGTCTACGCCTGCAATTAATTATTCGGTCAGATCTGATACTATAGAGGACACATCCTTTTTAAACATGGAGTGCAGAGGTAAATCAGATATGAATGTACGGAAGCTATCCCAATCAGCCATTGCTCCCCGGTCCACTCTGACCCGGAGTGGTAGTACCTGTTAGGGTCCCAACTATGGGTTAATAGAAACTGACTTGCAAAAAACAAATATATTCTATTAAAAGTTTTTCTTCAAAATCACCAAATTCGGCATTAAATAACCTGTAAAGGGTTGATACGCCGTAAAACAAAAACAACCAACTGACCAACATATGTGTGGGTGCGTGCGTGTTAGTAATATACAGGAATATACGCGTGTACCTCAAGTTAGCACACTAAATGATTGAATCTCAGCGCACAATTTGTACACCCAGATATATTGGGACAACATTCCCTATCTGGAGGAAATACTATGAGAAACACCCAACTAATTACGAATGTATATATATATATATATATATATATATATGTATCTATTTAGGTGCAGGCACGTGGTTATATGTATGGATATGCTTGTGTGTATCTATTTGTATATGTGTATATATATTCACATATATATATATATATATATATATATATATATATATGCGTGTGTGTACATGTGTGCGTGTGTGTATCTATGCATGGATGTATGCTCATACGTGTGAATATGTATACCTATATATATATATGTATGTGTGTGCATGTATTTGTGTATGTATATGCGTACATACGTATATATGTATATGTGTATGTGTGTATGTATATATCCATGGATAGATATATAGATAGTTATGTTTTGAGAAAAATAGAAGAACCGAATGAAATTATTAAAATAATCAACGTTTCGTCCTTATTTCAGAGGACATCTTCAGGATATTGAAGTAAAAATGCAAGAAAGTATCTTTATCTGTGTCTAAACCAAAACGTGGATTCCATGAACAAAGCTTCTTTCTTAGAACTTCACGCCTGTGGAACTCTCTCTCTCTCTATATATATATATACATATATACAAAAAGATACACACAAGCATATCCATAGTTATATAGATAGATCTAGTTAGATCTAACGGCTTCTACTCAACCCTGCATGTTCATCAAATCCCCCCCCCATTCTAAGAATAGCAAATTTAACCAGGTATGTAATAACCTTTAGTCCGACATCCACTCCAATCCAACTAATAGCAGAACCCATTTATCTATACATTGTCGCCAAACAGTAATATATGCGTTTGAAATAAATTTAATTAAACCAGGATTCACTACTCTGACAAGCATAACGATCAGACTTCATCTCAGCACATCGGATTACTTTAACAGATTCTCATAATAATAAAAACTCCATAACCCCTTCCGTCAATATCAAACATAAACGCTAATCACGAAGCAATTCGACCCAAATTATATTAAATTCAATTAACGTTCGTCATCCCGTTCGTATTCACTTATCCATTTCATAATTATAGCCACTTTTTTTAACTCACTTAAATAATAAATCTCTCAAGTCTGAACTCGTCTGAACTCCAATCTCTGCCCCCCCTCTCGCCAATCTTTCACGATAAACACCCGCCTAGCTGCAACCACTGTCAAAAATTCCCCCACTCTTTATCTGTGCCAAAATACAAAACGTAGATTCCATGAACAAAACTTCTTTCTTAGAAGTGCAAGCATGTGGAACTCTGTTCCGGTTGCCTGCTTCCCACCTGACTACAACGTGGATATCTCCAAGTCCAATGTAAACAAATTCCTGATGAACCGCCTCCTTAAGTAAAACACTTTATCAAGTCTCCAACGCTAACGTACTGTACACACAATAACCCTTATCCCCGATTGGCTTCCGGGCCTTGATAAGTGTTGACTACCTTGTAAAAAAAAATTAATTCAAAATTCTAGATTCTTACGCATCTCTGTTTCCCCTCGCATATTTACCCACCTCCCATAGAGCCTGAAAATAAGGTATCCACCCACTCCCGCTCCCGCCCCCATCATAAAGATCACAGATTGTATACTTCCCATTTGAACCCAGCAAATAAAAGGTCACCACAATAAAATTTGACCGAAACGTAACACCTAAACCCCCTCCCAAACGAACTCTAATATATACGATGCCAGCTCGCACAGACATAGCCTTCCTCCTTCCCTTCTCATCCTCTTTACTCTATCCTCTTATTCCTTCTCTTCCTTTTCTCCTTAAACTAGCTTTCTTTCCATGTTCCCATCAAGTAAACGATCCTCTAAAAATCAGAAAATCGGCCCATATATGAGGGGCGTTTAATAAGTAATGTCTCTGATCCACTACCCATAGCAGTAGAGCAACGAAACTTGGCACAGTTATTAGTCCTTCTCTATATAAGAACCACCCCGAGTTATGCATTTCTCCCATCGTTCGATGCAGCTCTGGAGGCCGTTTTTGTAGAACACCCCCATTTTATTCCTCCAACCACGACGTGACTTCAGAAATCAAGGCTGCATCATCTGGGAAAAGCTTTCCTTTCAAAAACAATTCCATGGCTGGGAAAAGGTGAAACTCAGGGGATGCAAGGTCAGGAGAGTAGGGAGGATTCGGAAGGATTTCATAACCACACATCCGTGCTTCTGATCTGGCGACATGCTAGTTGTGGACCGGAGCGTTGTGCTGCAGGAGGATGGTACCTTTGCTGATCTTGCCCCGCCTCTTGATTTTGATAGCTTCTCTTAATTTCCTCAAAAGTGAAGCATAATAGGCTGTAAATGTGGTACCCTTTGCCAAGAAATCTGTCATCACTACTCCGTCCTGGTCCCAGAAGACTGTGAGCATGACCTTGTTAGCAGAGGGCTGCACCCTTGCCTTCTTTGGAGGTGGTGAGTCAAAGTGCTTCCACTGCATTGACTGGGCTTTGGTCTCTGGATCATAGTGATGAATCCAGGTTTCATTCTGTGTAATCAGTCTTTTGAAAAACTTTGACTCATCTTCTTGGCACATCTTCGAATTCATCCTCGAGCACTCGACGCGTTCTCGCTTCTGGAATGGTGTGAGCAACCTGGGAATCCATCTGGCAGACACCTTATGCATATTCAAACGGTCATGAATGATAGTTTCCACAGACCCTGTACTAATCTTGACCTCTTGGGCTATTTGGCGAATAGTAATGCGCCAATTTTCCAAAATGGCAGCCTCAACTTGACGGACAGATGCCTAATCAATGGCAGAAGGGGGGGCGACCAGGTCTGGGAACTGTTTCCACAGTCTTCCGGCCATGTTTGAATTCACGATGCCAGCGTTTTACAAGGTCATATGATGGGGCATTATTACCATAAGTTTTTTTCCATTTCATCAAAAGTCTCCTGTGGTGTGCGCCCTTTCAAATAAAAAAAAAAAACGGATCACTGCTCAACATTCAACAGGCTCCATTTCACACTTGACTCAGTTAAAACACCTGTAAAACAGAAAGCACTATTAGTTCAGAGCTGTAATTTGCCACATAACACGTAGAGATATAAATCATTGCATATGCAAAATTTCAGCTAGATCTGACAACTGGAAGTGGACCAGGGGCATTACTTATTGCACGCCCCTTTTAAGAAGCCCATATCGAACTGGAAAATGAATTTTTCCGAATATTTACCAATCCAAGGTCTGCTGAATTCGGGGATTCTCGAACTCAAAATATGCATATATGACTCAACGAAATTTACATATCCATGAACATATTCCATTATCGACGAAAATTTATGAAATGGAATTGAACATTGATTCACTATCTCCGCACCCGCAAGGATTTGGGATTTCTTCTACCAACGCATCTTTATATCGCCGAAGAGGATGACCACTTCGTATGTCCTTCGGAATAACAGTATGGATCAACCAAACATTCTTGATATATCGGTTACTGATTTTTCACCTGGATCAATACTCCTCCGACCTGGCAGTAATACCCCGGAAATATTTGAATTCATTCTGATAATGGACTGCCCAGGTGGTATAAAATCCCTTTTCCTATAACTCTTATTCACCATCCAAATAACATTTAGAATATATGTGCTGAAAAGCAAAATACTTGTTTATTCATAACTAAACATTTTGCTAATTGCGTCCCAATTTTATTTTTCCGCATTTAAATTAAAAGATATATCAATATTTGAATTTATCTTCAAGTATTATGCTATCTGGTCTGTGTATATTTATCTATAGGTATGGCAAACCACTTACACTTCAATGACTGTAAGTTTATTTTTCAAAAGTAAACAATTAAAAAAAGAACGACTCATAGAAATCTATCTATATCCTTTTTTCATTTTAATATACTTTCATGGAAATGTTTCTTTTATGTCACAAAAAAACTATTTTCTTTACATCACAAGTATCACGCTCATACATTAATTCTATAGTTTATATAATATACTGGCTCAACGGGTCACGAGTAGTCTAGTATTATATAAAGATAAGAAGATAATAAGAAATAAGTGATTGAACAACAAGCATCATTGACATTCCTATATATATATATATATATACATATATATATATATGTATATACAACACATAATACATAGAAATTCACTTTATGAAAGAAATATTACATGTAAATTCTTTGATTACTTAAAATATTGCACTGCCTTGTTATGTGTTTGGCAGTGAAAGTATTTGAATTGATTAAATAAATAAGTTTAATAATTTTTTCTGTTGTTCTCGGCCTTCGGGCCGGGATCAAATGTGATGGAAGAAGACTGCATCGTGCGGCATTCAAAGATGGATACATGTAGCAAGTCTGTGTGTACGAAAGAAGCCATGTTTGAATACCTGTTCCTCGCCTAGGTGTGGAACGCGCAGTTCCGTCAAGCATAATCCATTTTCAGCCTCTTAGCTAGCCGAGTAAATTCTTCATCCCTCTCCAAGTAGGAAGCCTCCAAGATCCCCATCCCCTCCTATCTATAATTTTTTTCTCACCCCTCACTCTAAATTTCACCCATCTTGGAGAGACAGAAATCAATCACTAACTCCCCAGCCCTCACCCATAATTTTTTTCTTTTCTCCATTTCGTCCCATCTATAGAGCATCCCCACTTAGAGACCGGCCTGCAGGAGCTCAGGTTCCTTTACAAACCAAGTGAAACAGACGGTCTATCAACTAGACGAGGTTGGGAGGGTCCTACTAACCACTTCCCTTCGCCCTCGACACAGATGAATTATCGTATCATCATTGTTATCTTTTTTGTTTTTACATGGAAATAAAAAATGTTTTAAACAATTGGGTGCCAAGTAGGACGTCTCCAAGTACGAAAGGGCGAATGCAGTATTATGGTGAAAGAAGATTCTAGCTAAGAGAAACTTATGTTTAGTTCTAGAATTACAAAGATGACCAACGACCCCCATATGCCCCCACCACCACTTTTGAGTTGGGCTTGTGCCTAAGTTTTTTGTTCATGTTCTTTTTTTTTTGCCTGAATAAAAGATTTAATATCTCAAAGTGTAGTATCTGTTCCGACAGATACTGCAAGCAAAGACCATATGTGGAAGCAATCCTACATATAACACCTCGGTCAATGCAGGGGCAACCCTTCATACCAATTTTCACTATCCAGCTCCCCTAATCCCCGAGGAGTTGGTCCCCATTTCCCCCTCACTCCTCACATTAAAATCGGCCTTGTGCCTAATTTGCTCGGTGGGGGAGCAAATAAATACCTTGGCCATCGGACCGGGATCAAAGTGTATATACTTGTAGAAGATACTGCAAGCAAAGACCATATGTGGAGGTAACCCCATATATCAGACCTTGGTCAATGTAGGGGCAACCATTCATACCAATTATCACTATCCAGCTCCCATTTCCCACCCATCGGGAGCTTGTCCCCTTTTTCCATCCCCCTCCCTCTCTCTCCACATTAAAAAGCGGCCTTGTGCCTAATTTGCTCAGTGGGGAAGCAAATAAATACCTCTTGGCCTTCGGGCCTGGATCAAAGTGTATTATCTGTTCCAGCAAATACTGCAAGCAAATACCATATGTGGGGGAAACCCCACATAAAAGACCTTGGTAAATGTAGGGGTAACCCTTCATACCATTTGTCACTATCCAGCTCCCCTTCTCCCCGGGGAGCTAGTCCCCATTTCCCCCTCACTCCTCACATAAAAAAAATCGGCCTTGTGCCTAATTTGCTCGGTGGGGGAGCAAATAAATATCCTGCTGTCCTTGAGCTTCTGGCCGAAATCAAAGCGTAACATCTGTTCTGCAGATGCTACACTGTAGATAGTTTGTACCGGTCAATGGATGGGAAACCCTCTATACTGGGACAATTATTATTTTTTGTCACAACCAGAGTCTCCCGTTTTTACCCTACTTTTAAAGGCGCTGGTTTCCCTCCACATTAAAAACGGCCTAATTTGCTTCCGTGGGGAAGCAAATAAATGCAATAATTGAGATATAGGTTTGCTGTCGCATTGGACTCTATTAAAAACAGGTAAAAATATAAAACAGACGAACATACAAAACAGTACAGTGGGTTAAACCAGCATGCAATCGAAGGTCAAGTAATTGATTATTTTAGAATTATTTTGGTTTTGACATATGATTAAACAAAACGCACATAATCAATTAAATTGGATAAAAATGATCTATGTGACCTGAACATAATAAGTGTGTATTAACAAGGGCCGAATTTTTAAGAATTATACACCAATATACTTATGTGTCTGGGAATGTTCTTAGCTTGCTTTTGTATGGGGATGCCTCCAATAAGTATCGGAAACCAATAATCGAAAAACCTGATTAAAGGATGAACAGTTTTGACCAATGTAAACATCCTTATACAGCCTAACATCACATGTGCATTTGAAAAGTTTTATCACCACACAATCAGAAGGGAACAGCCTTTAAAGGCAACAGTAGTTTCTTTGATATGACAGGTGCATTCGAAATAAATGTTTCTGTTTGAAGCACAGCTGAACCATGATACTTGATGTTTGTATTTTAAACTTTAATGCAAACCATTATATATAAAAATAATTTTATTAAACCAACAGTAGGTACTCTACAGTGCAATTAAGACTGCAATGTATTGTAAACTAAGTCACTGTGGTAAGGCATGTGATGATGTAGTGTGATGCACCGCGGTGGGTCCTCGATTAGCGCAAGCAATCAATCGATTTGATTGACACGTGAGTTCTTTTTTTTACACAGTGATCACTACTTATCAAGGCCCGGAAGCCACTCAGGGATAAGGGTTATTGCAAGTACATTACGTTAGTGAGGAGATTTGATGAAGTGTTTACTTTAGGGGGCGGTTCATTAGGAATTTGTTAACATTGGATTTGAAGACATCCAAGTTGTAGTCCGGTGGGAAGCAGGCAGACGGAACAGAGTTCCACAGGCGTGCAGTTCTAAGAAAGAAGCTTTGTTCATGGAATCCGCGTTTTGATTTAGGCACAGATATAGAGTGGGGGAAATTTTTCACATGGGATTCAGCTAGACGGGTGTTTTTCGTGAAAGATTGGCGAGGGGGGACCAGAGATTGGAGTTCAGACGAGCATCGTTGGAAATAACGATAAAACAAGGATAGGCTCGCAACGTCTCTTCTGTGGGAAAGAGGTTGCAGGTTAGAGAAAAAGGGAATCCCCCACTAAGCCACGAAGTCTATTTTGTACTCTGTCAAGGCAGGATAGGCTGTTTTTAGCAGCTCCTGCCCAGATATGGCAACAGTATTCTATCCTTGGACGTACTTGGACGTGAGTTATCTTATCGATGTTCATGACAATAAAATTATTCCAAATATTCGCTGTTCAACATAAAATCCACGCAACAACAGGTCTCCCTGCTGGTTGTTTAATAAAATAAGTTAATTTTTTATCAACGGGCGACATTTTGTCACTATTCTTATCTTGAATAATATTAATTATACAAATACGCGAGAAAAAAATCGCTTCATATTATAAAAAGAAACCTTAGTACTTTATTAGCTCTCTTTCTGCTCCAGACATTTTTTGCATTGATTCAGAACAAAGAAATAAACAATTCATTATGCGCCTTGATTTTATTAAGAATTCTAAACTTTCTTTGTGAACACTAATTGCATTTATCGCAAACAATCGGGTTAAATTTTTATAAGCAAAACAGATTTTATCATATTGGCCTGATGAAAACAGAGGACATCATATATGATTCATGTATTACTTGAAACTATTCCTGATAATACAGCCATATATAAATATAGTATTGCTTTTGATAAAATGTATTAAATAAATACTTGTTTTTCAATTCCCTTTGCATATTGGTTGAGTCTGTGGTTTGATTTTATATATTCCAGAATAAGTAATTTATTTATATTTACTGTATTGCTCGGATTATTGTATTCATTTTCAGTGTTATTTGCAAAAGAAAAGAGAATACTTACTGGCTCCGTAGAGATTTTCGCATTCGTTGAGTTAGTCTCTGTATTATGGCTATGGTTTCTCTTTTCTTTTCCAAGCTACAACCAACATGCCTGGGGACGGTCGAAGGCCAAACCGACTGAAAGTTTCACAAATAACACTCAAGATGAGAACAAGAGTCCGAAGTAATATACACAATCACCACTCATCGAAAAAATTCAGAACTTCAAGTAATTATTTTTTTCTGATTCTTTTTTGTTTACTTGCTTCCCCACGAGGGCAGAGTTAGACACAAGGTCGGCTTTTAATGTGGGGCGAAGCAATCCTGTCCCAAAAGGCGCATTCTAGTTATTAAAAAATAAAAATGTATCAGTTTTGAAGGATTTCTCCTCCATTAACCCAGACGAAAAAAAGTGAAGTGAAAAAGTGCAGTGCAGCATAAGAACAGATATCACACTTTGATCCTGGCCCGAAAGCAAATGTAAACTATTTTGAACTTTGATCCCTTGGCAGCAAAATGTTCGCCCAAAAATCGATTAAAAAGCTTGCCTTATGTCTAAATACACTTTATGTGAAATTTTAAATGTTTTGACCAAAAATTGGCTGAGTAAAGAGACTGCAGTGGTCAAATTTTTTAAACTTTATCCCCAATTTTGAACCCTTGCCCTTTATTGTTTTGTGATCAAATCAACATAAAAAGTTTCATCCATGTTCAAGAAACCTACATCTAAAATCTCAAGTGTTTAGACCCAAAATTGGCGGAGGAGTTTGGTAGAGTCTTAAAAGGTAAAATCGTTGAACTTTAACAGCAAAATTTATGGCTGAAAATCGATTAAAAAGATTTTCCAAAATCTCAATATATCTTTTGTCAGACCTCGAGTCTGTAGACTTAAAATTGGCAGAGTAGTTTGGTAGGGAAATGTACACATAATAGCACGCACAATTTCACTTTTTATAGATATATAGATTGTGCTCTGATTAACTGATACAAAACTAATCCGACAAGGAGCAAAATCCCACCCCTTATTGTTGAAGTTTCTATACGCTCTGGTTAAATAGGCGCAAGTCATTAAAAGTAGTTCACGTATCTATATAAAAACTATTTAGTCCTTTTGTCTGTCACACCTGTAGCTATAACAGAATTTCCATAGCTAAACACATTTACTGACTACACATAAATTATTATAAACAAGTCTATGTACTCTATGATAAGCTATTCTTTCATTTTGTCGGTCACGTTTGCGGCTATAATAAAATCACCATCGCTAAACAGGCAAATTGAATGGACTCATGTTGCGAATATCTGTTTTTTTTTTTAATATTATTTCTTAATTATTTGACAATTTCGAAGAAACCGGATATTAATGTTGAACCGGAACAACGAAAGCGGATTTTATATGATGGCCTGAATGACGCTTACATATTTTCCGTGAAGAAGCATTATTTCAGGGTAGCTGTAGAAATAAAGATGGCGATTGCTTTTTCGGTAATTATATGTAATAATACCATCGTTTTAGAAATATAATTCTGAAATTTACGATTAATATTTCGTTTGAATATTTACATACGAACGAAGAAAGTACTAGTCTTAGGTGATAAACAGTGTCTGTAATGAAGAAACAGATACAAGATACTTTGACTACTACTACTGCTACTACGACTATGGCTACTACTACGGCTACTACTACTACTACTACTACGGCCACTACTACTATTGCTACTGTTACACATACGAGATATCTAATTTAATTTTATACGATGTTAAACATTGTTGTATAAATTTAATTATACATATGCAGGATAGAAAACCCGTTTCTTTTGTCAATGGTTAGAAATACAAAACTACTATTATAACGACTACTATTAGGCTTCTACTACGGCTACTATTACTACTACTACTGTTACGCATACGACATATTTAATGTGATTTTAAATTATTCTATATAATGTTAAAGATATAATACATTGTTGCATAAATTTAATTATACATTGGCGGGATAGAAAAACCGTTTCGTTTAGTAAATGGTTAGAAATACAAAACTTCTACTATAACGACTGCTACTACTACAACTGCTACCGCTACTACTACTACTACTACTGCTACTACTACAAGAGGTTAACTTAACTTGAAATAGCTCTGGACGTGAGGGCATCTTAGAGGAACGATAGCCAATAAAATTCTGTTTAAAACTTCGTAAAACTGCCATAGAAACGTATGGAATGCTTCGGGTCTATCTTTCATCAATCAAACATCAGTATGTGAGTTACATACGAGATTGAAGGGGTCTGTGAGGGGTGATGAAAGGTGTGGGAGGAGTAAGGAACTCAGAACACCAGAGTTGATTGGTCAAATGAAGACTTTCATGAATAAAAAAAAAACGTCGGGTGGTCACAGAGACAACGAGTTCACAGTTTGATATCATTATCGGAACTGTACACAAAAGTATTTGCGAGGAACTCGAGATACGTAAGATCGTCGGGAATTAACCTGTCTACAACTCCATTCTTGTCACTAACTGTTTGACCAAGATGGGCATAAAGACAGTTCCTCATCCTCCCTTTAGTCAAGACCTTGCTCCCTGTGACTTTTGTATATGTTATGCATTCCATATATTACATAAACTCAAGGTAAACTTTAGAAGCTGTCGTTGTGAAATATTGAAAAGATGAAGGAGGCTGTGGTGAGGGTCATTGACATGCTCATACAAGAAGACTTCTATTATATACCAGTTGTATTTTTTAAGCATTCAAGTCATTCTTAAGGTCATTCAATTCATCCTTAAGTTCATTAAAGTCATTCTAAGTCATTTACTTTTTATTTATTTAAGTCATTTATGCCCATTATTCGGTCATTTTAGTTTATCTTTAAGAATTTCATGTCAATCTTATATTCACGCATTCATTCATTACGCGAGAGCACGCGACTAATGGCTATCGGCCTTGTTTACTAGAATACCGTGCCCTTTCTTTTTCAAGTTTTAACAACTTTCCCATTACTTTTCCATGTGTAAGCTTTACCATATTACTTTTCGTGCTCGCATTTTTCTATCATTTATGATTTTTTCAGACTTCCAATAAATTCACTTCTTTTTTGTTTAATTTCACCCTTATTGTTTTTTTTTTACCCCTAAACACGTATGTAATAATAATGTACGACACTCGTCTTTTTTCATCAAATACCCCTAATTATCTCCCTTTCCCGCTTTCATTCTGTCTGTTTCACGAGTTTCTTCCCTTTTCGCGATAGTAGTCGCTGAGGCGACGTGGTTGCTATGGAAATCAGTCATAAAAAGCATCGCTCACGGCCTTACATGTTTTTTTACGATTTTGAACACCAGAAAATTTATCATAACTTTCGTTTTACTGGACGAAAATTGAGCTTTTTTTCACAATATAGCTGAGAAGATGATCTATAAACTGTAATAATTGTTTGAAATTTGGTCGAAAAATGGGTAAGCGGTGAAGATTTGAAGTAGTTCTAAATGACTAAAACTGTCACTTAACCATATATTCAAACACCACCGTGTTTGAATGGTATGTCTTAGAGATTAAGAAAGAAGAGAAAACATCAAATTTACAACAAATAAACCATAACATAAACAATAAGACATGATTTATATTACACTGGTTTACAAAAATAATTTTTTCGTCTGAGGAAATAATCGGGATAATTGTTTTCTTTTGTTTTTGTTAGTTTGTGTTGAATTCAAATTTATTAATAGTTTTGCTCTATCACTTTTAGTTTTCTGGCTTTTGAATAGTTTCTCATCTTCGTATAAACAGAGAATATATGTGAATATTTCAAGAGTTACAGCAACTTATGCAAGATAAATCAGGATAGATAAAGTACACTGATTGAATTTATTCACTTAGATGACACAATTACACAATTAATAGCAACATTAACAGACTAAAGGGTGTTTTCTTAGAAGATCAGGTGTATTCTGCCTTCGGGAAGTCACGTAAGAGCATCCAGCAGAAGTCTTCCATCATGCCGGGGTTCCATTTGCTTTGATAGTTGCTATCCATCCTCGTAATGTCTGTGGTATATTTCTTCATGTTCATTACTCACTGCTCCAAAGTTTGGAAGGAAGAAGTTGAGGTGGCAATAGAGAAAATGAATCTTGAGTGACATTCGGCAAACCCCATCCTCGTAAGACTTTAGCAACTTCTCAATACAGGCTTGGTAATCCGGTACGAATGTGTTACCAAGGAAGCCACTGCAAACTGACTTGAATCCTTCCCGTGCTCCCAGTTCCTTTAAGTTAATAAGCTCCTCAAAATCAGTATCCTTCAGCATTTCTCGATTCTGAGGTGCGACAAAGATGCCCTCTTTGAGCTTAACACACACTAAGACCTGAGAACTCAGTAGACAAGTGTTAGAAGGCAGCTCCATTTTTGTCCAGCGTCTTAATGAATTTCTTCATCAAACAAAGCTTGATTTGAAGAGGAGGAAGAAGCACCTTATTCATGTCCACCAAAGGATTCTCCTTGAGGTTGTGTTTGCCAGGAACAAAAGTGCTTCTAGACACCCAGTCTTTCTTGTAATGCTGGGATACAGCTCGACTATACCAGAGACAGAGAAAACAACACTACTATGTGAAGCCCACTTTCATACCCAGAAGAAGTTTAATGATCTTGAGTTTCCCACACAGACTCCATTGGTACTCACTGTATATAACTTATAAAAGAAACTCCATATTGTCATAGGACTTCTTTAGATGGGCAGTGTGTGTAATGGGAATACTGGGATATTTATTCTCGTTCTGCAGAAGAACACCCTTGAAACTTCGCTTGGAAGAGTCTATGAAAAGACACCAGTCTGAAGGATTATGTGGCAAACCAAGGGACGTAAACAAGCCCGGTGTGTTTGTGTAGCAGCATAACATGTTTTCCATGTTCAAAAAGGAAGGAAGGTTTTTGTTCTAATTCCTGAAACTGGTGATCCTTACATCATCCTGAACTAGGTTCCACTGTTTAAGACTGTTTTGACGAATACAAATCACGAGCAAGATAATTCAGGTCTTCTTGAGTGAGGCTCTTTAATATGTAGACTCAATATCTTCCAAAGATATTGACTCGGCAGAATCCTCCCTTGTCTTATGAGGAAAGAAGATCCTTATTTACTAGAGGTGTGGGTACAGAAAGGTCATCAGAATCGGGAACGGATCTCATAGCAGATCGAAGGTTGGGATATTTGATCTTTTTAATAGAAGATACAATGAAACCAGTTTATAAGTTAAACAAAAATAACAATCATCTGCATGGTTTCACTGCTCTCTCCAAACCATTTGGACTGCAAAGTTGAAAGCCGCTTTCTTGCCATTAAACCTAGCAATTAATCTATTATAGCAGAGTTTACAAGAGATGTTTAGAGGCCAAGATTCGTCCTGATCACCAATTTCACAGTCAAAATAGTGAAAGTAGGTGGCTCTGAGGAGCGAAGTAATGGTTCGACACTGTGCGACTATTGTGAAGTCCTCATACACGTAACAGAAAGATTAGGTCTTGTTGAGGCATCCTCGTCGTTGAGACCTGTTGCCTTCACTACCAAAATGTTGTGTTAATATATATATATATATATATATATTCTACCACTTACATTAAGTGCATAATAACTAAATAAATAAGCCATAAGTCTCACAATATGAGAATTAACCCTGAATTCATATACGCCTTAATGTGCCGGGTATGCACAAAATGCACACTGGACAAAAAATGCACACTTGACACAAAATGCACACTATGCACAAAATGCACACTATGCACAAAATGCACACTTGACATAAAATGTACAATATGCACAAAATACACACTTGACACAAAATGCACACTTGACATAAAATGCACACTATGCACAAAATACAAACTATGCACAATATGCACGCTTGACAAAAAATGCACACTTGGCACAAAATGCACATGACGCACAAAATGCACATGATACACAAAATGCACACTATGCACAAAATGAACAATATGCACCAAATGTACACTTGACACAAAATTCACACTTTACACAAAATGCACACTTTACACAAAATGCACATCGTGCACAAAATGCACACTACGCACAAAATACACAATATGCACAAATGCACAAAATGCACACTTGACACAAAATGCACACTTTACACAAAATGCACAAATGCACAAAATGCACACTTGACACCAAATACACACTTGACATAAAATGCACACTATGCACAAAATACACACTATGCATAAAATGCACACTTTACACAAAATGCACACTATGCACAAAATGCACATTTGACACAAAATGCACACTTGATACAAAATGCAGACTATGCACATAATACACACTTTACAAAAATGCACACTTGACAAAAAACTCACACTTTACATTAAATGCACACTCGGCACAAAATGCACACTTGACACAAAATACACACTATGCACAAAATACACACTATACACAAAATGCACACTACACACAAAATGTACAGTTTACACAAAGTGCACACTATGCACAAAATGTACAATGTGCAAAAATGCACACTATGCACAAAAAATGCGCACTATGCACAAAATGCACGCTATACATATCTAAAAAACTGGAGGTGATGAGTAAAAACGGATTCAAAATTTGGACTCAGCATCCCCAAATTAGTTTTAAAAAACGCCTATTTTTGTGTTTGCCTCAATTTCTTTGTAAACCAGTGTAATTTTTTATTGTTAAAACTAAAATCAAAATTATTTGAAGAAATTTTTAAAAATATACAAAGTTTATTATGTTTTATTGTTTGATAAAACAAAAAGTGATAAAACAAAAACAATTTCTTAAAACAAAACCAAATTCTTAAAACAAAAACAATTTCTTAAAACAAAACAGCTCTACATAGTTTCGCACTGCGCAGGCGAAACAATAAAAGATTAAAGAAAATGAATATAGATAATATTGCACCTTGTTTGAACACTTGATTACATAAATTTTGTAAATTTTACAATTTTATTTTCATCATTTCAACATCTCATAAATTATTGCGCTATACTCTTGTACATATCCTCATCCCGATGGGACCTAATATAATATATATCTTCATTATCATTTCGTCACGTACCAACGCACGCACACTATATATATATATATATATATATATATATATATATATATATATATATATATATATATATATAAGTGAACGTATATGTGTATCTGCCTGTCTCTGTGTCTCTGTGTCTGTCTGTGTACATTTCCATACGCAATAACTCTGTCAATTTTACGTCTACAGACTCGAAATTTGATATACAGGATACTAAAATTTGGGAAAATCGATGTGATTGGTTTTCGGCAATAAATTTAGCGATTAAGGGTTCAAAGTTCAACGATTTGACCTTTGAGAACTCTATCAAACTCATCCGACAATTTTCGGTCTAAACACTTGAAATTTTAGATATAGGTTCCATGGATATGCATCTAACGTAATAACTTGACTTGAACTCAAAACAATAAATTTTAAAGGGGTCATATAAGGGGACAAAGTTAAAAAAGTTGATCGCTTTTTTTTTTTGCTCAACATACACCTCACAATACCCGGGCAACGCCGGGCACCCATGCAAGTATATCTATAAAAGTGAACGTGTCTGTGTATCTGTCTGTATGTGTATCTGTGTGTCTGTTTGTGTATGTATATTTCCCTACGCAATAACTCTGTCAATTTTAAGTCTACAGACTCGAAATTTGGTATACAGAGTACTGAGATTTGGAAAAATCTTTGTGATGGGTTTTCGGCTAGACATTTGGCGATTAAGGGGTCAAAGTTCAACAATTTGACCTTTGAGAACTCTACCAAACCCCTATAACAATTTTGGGTATAAACAATTGAAATTTATGATATAGGTTCCTCGACATGGAGCTAACTTGACTTGAACCCAAAACAATAAATTTTAAGGAGTCATAATAGGGTTCAAAGTTTAAAAAATTGACCTCTGCTTTTTTTTTGCTTAACATACACCCAGACAACCCATGCTAGTATATATATAAAAGTAAAAATGTCTGTATGTTTTTTCGCTATGGTAGTTAAGGAAGACTATTATACAGAAAGACATTACTTCACATATTCACACTTTTTAATATATATACACATGCACATAACCTTATGAACAGTATATAAGACCCGGGCAAAGCCGAGCGGAACTGCTAGTATATCTATAAACGTGGACGTGTGTGTGTGTGTGCGTACATTTCCCTACGCAATAACTCTGTCAATTTTTAGTCTACAGACTCGAAATTTGATATACAAGGTATTGGGATTTTGGAAAATCTTTGTGATAGGTTTTCGGCCAGAAATTAGGCTGCTAAAGTGGTCAAAGTTCAACAATTTGACCTCTACCAAACTCCTCCGACAATTTTAGGTCTAGACATTTTAAATCTTAAACATAGTTTTCTTGGACATGGATCTAACTTAATAACTTGTTACGACCCCAAAATAATAAATGTTAAGAGGTCATAATAGAGGTCAAAGTTTTAAAAAAATTGAGCACTGCGTAATCCAATAAATTACTCAGATAATTTCTGATCTAAACATTTGAAATTTTACATAAAGGGTATTCAGATATAGGGCAAGCTTTTTCATCGCATTTGGGTTGAAGATTATTAGTTACCAATATATAAATGTATGTATGTATGCATGTATGTATACTTTCGACAGAGGCAACGGATTTTCACAAGATCAGTATCGTTTTGAAGGTCGACCTTTCAGACGACAAATGTCGAAAAATTGGCTAAAACCATTAATACCTTCACCTTTAACTGGGCATTTTGCTACAGGGTGGCATCTTTTTTTCGCCGATATTTTTGAAAGTTATACTCTTCTTTCGATTGTTAAGCTAAAATTTGTTAAAATGTCACTTCCCGTTTGGCGGTGGTCGTAAGAGCAAACCCGTAAGGGTTTTTTTCCGTTCCTTTCCTCCCTTGCGGTACGGGTTCGAGCCTGCCATCCTACTACCACTTTTGTTTTGTTTTTTTGTTTTTTTCTTTGCTCAACACACACCTCCAAATTCCCCGGGCAACACCGGGCTGAAATGCTAGTATATATATATATATATATATATATATATATATATATATATATATATATATATATAATCTCTCCCCGCCCGGCTAAATCAATTTAAACCCCATTTTCAACCCGTTCCTTCGTCCTCCCACCACACCATGCCCATCAACATTAACTCTCCAACCTGTTGCCATGGTGATCCTTTAAATTAACTGTTACTTATGCCGTTATAAATATGAATAGCGTCTTTTAATTTTAAACCGTTATAAACTAAAAAAAAAAACGTTTTATAAGAATTAACACATAATTAATATTTAATAAACCCTTCTCTTATCGTATACACTCCTACTATTTTAAATTCCAACGTCCTCTCCCCTCCACTCCCCCTTCTTTTCTAACTCTCATTCATCTACGATTTGTCCATTCTTATTTTATTTTATAACTTAGTCCATCTATGAATTCTGACGATGCTAGTTGGATATGTCATCTCTTTTGGGATCTTCCTCTAGTTGAAACAATATGTAAACTCATTCTGGACTCACAGTAATATATATATATATATATATATATATATATATATATATATATATATATTGGAATTTAAAGTAGTAGGAGTGTATACGATAAGAGAAGGGTTTATTAAATATTAATTATTAAAGGATCACCATGGCAACAGGTTGGAGAGTTAATGTTAATGGGCATGGTGTGGTGGGAGGAGGAAGGAACTGGTTGAAAATGGGGTTTAAATTTATTTAGCCGGGCGGGGAGAGATTATATATATATATATATATATATATATATATATATATATATATACTGGCATTTCAGCTTTATTTGTTTCTACATAAGCATTAATATGTTGCTACACAGTCATGAGAATGTTTCGATTAGCTAGTTACCAGTAGTTTTGCAAACTTTGCTTTCATATAAGCTGTATCGCTTAAAAAAACTCTCTTGTTACTGGTAACTAGCTGACCGAAACATGCTCATAATCGTGTAGCAATATGTTATTGTTTATGTAAAAACAAATAAAGAATATGCCCTGCTCTACTTCGGTATTGAGCATTCTTTTATTAACCTCGTTACATTTCATTAGTTACTTTACCTCTGGAAAAGAATAATCTCAAATTATATATATATATATATATATATATATATATGTGTGTGTGTGTGTGTGTGCGTGTGTGTGTATGTGTGTGTGTGTGTGTATGTGTGTAAAATAAAAATCTTGACATTGAAACTTTATTCCAATTTAAAAAAAACATTTCTAAACCTATAAGGAAGTTTTCATTATTCAACAAGGAGTACAAATAAAACAAGAAATACCTTATTCCATGGAGTTTCGAAGAGTGCGATTCTTCTCATCAGATATATATAAATTTCTTATATATATATATATAGTAACGAACAGCAAATCAGAAGAAATACTTTCTTATGTTCCTTACATCTTTTGAACACCAGTAATATTATTATAGCTTTTATGTTACTTAACATGAATTGAAAATTTTTATTTCAAAACACAGCTGAGAAGATGAACTGTAAAATTTATTTGAAATTTGGTCGCAATGTAAATGAGCGATGAAGATTTAAAGCAGTTGTAAATGAGTAAAACTAACTGACGTTAAATTTGAACTCAACCTCAGATCACCAACTTCAGCTTGTTAAGCCACGCAACCACGTCACCTTCTCCAGTAAATGGCCTCAGGATATCGCTGCTCAATCTTACTTTGTCACCCATTTTTGTCACTGTGCCGAAATAGCTTGACGCTAAATTTGAACTCAACCTCAGATCAAAAGTCTCAAACTCAAATCCAACTGTTCCTTTCTCTCTGCACTTTCCACACTGACGCCCTAAATAAAGAAGACGGCTCTTTTATAGAGAGACACAACCTCATCTCATTTGCATACTCCCTACCCCCTCTCGTCACGTCACGTGATTTTCAGTCCATAAGTACCAGGGGCGGCCATTTTTCTTTTCTTTCTTTTTCTTTCCTAATACGAGCCGCACGATGCATTAGGTAAGGTTCTTTACTTTTAACCACACTAACACTTAACCATATATTATAATGATATATATAGATATACCATAATTTTTTACAACTTTATAAGTTCAAAATCTCAACGAGTAGTTATCAGAATTCAACAAATAAAGGCTCGTTAGAAAGCTAATTACTGGATTTGTAAAAGGCTATGTATCATTTGCCTTAAGGCCGCAATTTAGTGCGTCATCCATTCTCCAGAATCTATTTCTTTTTTAATAGTCATGAAATGGTTCATACATAGTCATTTGTTTTCCGAGTGTTTCATATGAATTACAAAATATCTTATATTTCTCCAAAATATCTGGCCTTGATGGAGGAGAGACTAAACAGCAAGATGAGACTTGATTCCAAATATTTCTCATATGTT
>NC_136500.1:142077117-142154617 GCF_053919585.1 Euprymna scolopes | reverse complement strand
AATTCAAGTTTTCTTAGTTGTTTTTTTATTATTTTTCAAAAAGAAAATCATTCTAATATTGTAAGTTCGTAAAATTAGGTTATTGCTGCATATATGATCACATACTCAGCAGATAGATACGTTACAGAATTTAAAAAAAACACCATTTTCGACAACTCATATGGTTCCACAGATGTTCAGCTTAAAGAACTTAGAAAAACACCATTTTGTACAGCTCATATTGTTCATAGAAACATTTAAGTTATCCAAAACGGTATTTCTATGAGTTTTTTAAAATAAAATCTGATGAGTGCGTGACTAAACATGCAGCAATAACATACTTTTGCAGATGTTTTAGTTACAATACGAAACAATATAATAATAATAATAATAGCTACCTCTTGAAAAGTAATGAATAACCAACTGATAATATTTGATATTTTTAACTTGGAGGATTATCATTATTTTTTATTCTATTTTCACCCCAAACTAATCACACAGTGCAACTGTAATGTATATATACATACATTCATATATATATATATATATATATATATATATATATATATATATATATATATATATATATATATATAGCCAGTAGAGTTTAGTTTCCTAGAAGTACATCCAATGAAACAACATGTGTCTACCAAAGAGTGCTCAATGAGTAAACAGAGCAGGTATATGAAATATGTGTGTGTATGTGTGTGTGTGTGTGTGTGTGTGTGTGTGTGTGTGTGTGTGTGTGTGGATTGAACGGCACCGGTCAGTACTCAATGCCCATGTGAATGTTTTTAATTTTCAGACCGCAAGACAAAAATGCTACATTCTCAAGTACCTTGTGCCATAAAAACCAAAAGATGGGATAGATGAACTTAAAAAAAAAAGGGAAATGAAAAAGATGTTCTCTTGTCCCCCCCCCGCTTATAACCCCTACCCATGTTACATTCTAACTTTGTAAACGAAATAAGAAAATGTTTTTGTTTGAAATATCAGTTCTCGACGATAATTCTTGGCCTGAAGACGTAATCCCCCAACGCGGGTGATTACAGAAACATGTATGCACATATGTACCTATTTACTATGCCTCCCCACGGGACAGAGTTAGACACCAGGGTCGTTTTTTAACGTGGAGAAAAGGTACAAAAATAAAAATTGTCTCAGTCGTGAAGGATTTCTCCTCCACCGAAAGAGAACAAGAAAATGAAGTGCAGCATCTGAAGAACAGATGGTGTTTATTTTCTCCCCCACTGAGCAAATTAGGCACAAGGCCGTTTTTAATGTGAGGTAAAAACCAGCTCCCCTTAAAGTAGGCAAAAAGGGGGCACTCTGGTTACCAAAAATAATAATTGTCCCAGTATAGAGGGTTTCCCCTCCATTGACTGGTACAAACTATCCTAAGTGCAGCATCTGTCGGAACAGATGCTACACTTTGATCTTGACCACAAGGCCAAGTGTTTGTATAAATAAATTTCATATATATATATATATATATATATATATTCCGGACCGCTACAAAATCACCCCCACACACACACACACACACACACACACACACACACACACACACACATATATATATATATATATATATATATATATATATATATATATATATATATATATATATTGTTATTCTGTAGCGGTCCGGAAAAAAACACAACTCGGTATTTTCTGGAAACAAATATACTGGAGAGATTGGTAATTAAAACAAATAAGAGTATGATGATATGTCAGTCCGACTACCAAGTATGCTATGACTTATTCATCTCCAGTGCACTAATGCTGGGAGATGTGGCCGATTATTGTTGTGGGCGATCCCCAGGCTCCTATTTCATTAGCTTCTCCACTGGGATGTAGAGGACGGCGTCACTCGCTTCCCAAGGTTAATCTAATTGCTCTGATCACAGTATTATGATGCTGAGTGTTAAGCAAGGGGCTATCAAATACCAATATTAAAGTTTTTAATATAAGTCCACCTAGGATTGAACCCCGGTCTTCAGGGCTATTAGCGAACACTCTAAGCAATGTTTTAAATGAGGCGAAGTGGTATAATTTCTAGGCAAAAATTCAGTACTTTTTTTCATTGCTTTACAATCGGTGTACAGTGTGCCTTAAATATGTTCCCAGACTTTTTTCGTATAGACACATTTATTAATAGTATACACATGAAACTCTAGTCCCCTTCGAAGTAGGCCCTGCCGGTGGGGCATTAGAATACACCGACTGCCCCCCAGCAGAGGGTAAAAGTCCCTCAATGGGGGTCCTGGATATGACCTTAAACTATATCCAGTGATGAGGCCCCAGCTTGTGGGCTTTGGGGAGTGTTGAGCCACCCTTTAATTACCATTGCTCCCAGGTCCACTCTGACCCGGAGTGGTAGTACCTGTTAGGGTTCCAACTATGGGTTAAATAGAAACCGACTTGAAAACAACAAATATATTCTATTAAAAATTTTTCTTCAAAATCTTTGGATTCGGTATTAAATAACCCGAAAAAGGTTGATATGCCGTAAAACAAAAACGACCAACCAACCAATCTTCGAAGTAATCTCCTCCGGCTGCAATACAGTTGTTGTACTGTTCCAACAACTTTGGGAAGGCTACATGGAAGTCCTCTTTTACGAGCGTGTCCATGATCATCGTCGCAGCCTCTTTCCTCTCCTCAATTGTCTCGTAACGACAGCCTCTAAGGTTTTCCTTAAGCTTAACGTTTAACCAAAAATCACAGGGGTAAGGTCAGGATTATAGGAAGTGTGAGGGACAATTTTGATGCGCATCTTGTTTAAAAAACCTTATCTTCTCTGAGCACCCCTTGGACAAACTTCGCGCAAATTTTCTGCAGTTTCAGTTCCTTGTGAACACTTGTGTGTACAGTTTTTACACTGACATGAAACTGTACACTTATTGTCTCAATAAACATACGACGGTCCTTATCCATGAAATTCTTTATTTGGCCAATCATCTCTGGTGTTCTGACGTCCTTACTCCTTCCACACCTCTCATCATCCCTCACAGACTGCCTATCTTCCTCGAATTTTCATGCTAATGCTAGATTAATGCAAGATGGTCCAAAAGCAGTCTGAAGCATTCCATACGTTTCTGCGCCATTTTTCCAAGTTCAAAACAGAATTTTATTCCATATCGTCGTTTAAATGTATCCTCACATCTAGATTTGATTTTTGAAATTTACTGACTGTGGCGATCAGGCTTTAGTAGGGCGTATTCTATTTCCTGCTTTAGCTGTTTCTTTGAACCTGAAATCATAAGAATTGATCGGTTATTTCATAAGATGTATAGCAATAACATACTGAATTTTCAAGAGTCTCTGATAATTTTATATGCCTGTACACTTCTATATTTATCTTTCCTTGTCCCACATTCCGCAGCGTAAATCGATTATGGCGAGATTAGGCTTTTTAGAAGAGTTGCACTAATCATTGTTGATTTTTCTGTTGCTGTTCTTTGTGCTTACATTTGTAAGGTCAATCGATTGTTCTTAGACAATTATTTCTGTCGTCGTTTCTTTAGTCGGATGCGTAATGATTGCGTGGGACTAAGTTTTTGGAGGTGTTGGACAACTTTCGTGAATCAGAATTATACTTCTTATATCGATCGAGTCCCGATTGGCCTTTGACATCTCGCTGAGTACCAAACGCAATTGTGAAAGGGTCAGACAGAAGGTGGAGAGTAATGTTTTGTTAGTCATATCTAGAATGTCGGGCGTTTTACGATTTTTTTTTTTTTTTTGCGGATAGAAATGGTATCGTTTTAAGCAAAGATAAGTTTGTAAGTAGAAATCTCTTTTCGAATCGAATCGAAAGGATGAGTGAGATAATGTTGAGAAAAAAAAAGAAAAAGCAAGAGAAATACAGTAAGAATAGAAACCAAGAATGAGGATGGTTTAGTGATAAAAAAAGAGGGTCAAAAGGCCAAAAGAAGGAAGAGACAACATTAAAACAAAAACAAGGACGATAAGGCTTAAAAATAGAAGACAATAATCTATAATATTAATCTCACCTGTCTGTTAAAATGGATGTATGTATGTATTATGTATGTATGTATGTATAAAACTTTTGACAGAGGCGACAGATTTTCATGAGATCGATATAATTTTAACACTCGACCCTTCGGACGACAAATATTGAAAAATTGGCTAAAAACATTAATTCCCTCACTCTCAACTGAGAACTTTTCTACAGAGAGGTGTCGCTTTTTTCGCCGATATTTTCGAAAGTCAACCCCTCTTTTCGATTGACTTTTCTTAATTTAAACCTTTGCCACTTTCGTTTTGGCGATAAGCGCAACAGCAAAGACGTTACGTTTTTTTACGTTCTTTTTCTCCTTCGTGGTGCAGGTTCGAGCCTACCTGCCTACTACCACTTGTTTATTATTTATTGCTCGACACGCACCTCCAAACACCTGGGCAACGTATAAAAGAAAGTTTGAAAAAAAGGATGAAGAAGACGAAAAAGGTGATGGAATACCACCATTGACAAGAAAAGGAAAGAAGAAGAAGAAGAAGAAAAATGTAGTCAAGTATGGAACTTCGATTTTCTTATGTTTTCGTTGTTTTGTTTTACGGCATATCAACCCCATTCGTGTTATTTAATGTCGAATTCGGTAATTTTGAAAAAAGATTTACTGCTTCAACTTCTTTATATTTGTAGATATTTATAGTTGATGTTTGGTTCGGTTGTTTTGTTTTACGGCATATCAACCCCATTCGTGTTATTTAATGTCGAATTCGGTAATTTTGAAAAAAGTGTAACAGCTTCAACTTCTTTATATTTGTAGATATTTATAGTTGATGTTTGGTTCGGTTGTTTTGTTTTACGGCATATCAACCCCATTCGTGTAATTTAATGTCGAATTCGGTAATTTTGAAAAAAGATTTACTGCTTCAACTTCTTTATATTTGTAGATATTTATAGTTGATGTTTGGTTCGGTTGTTTTGTTTTACGGCATATCAACCCCATTCGTGTTATTTAATGTCGAATTCGGTAATTTTGAAAAAAGTGTAACAGCTTCAACTTCTTTATATTTGTAGATATTTATAGTTGATGTTTGGTTCGGTTGTTTTGTTTTACGGCATATCAACCCCATTCGTGTTATTTAATGTCGAATTCGGTAATTTTGAAAAAAGATTTACTGCTTCAACTTCTTTATATTTGTAGATATTTATAGTTGATGTTTGGTTCGGTTGTTTTGTTTTACGGCATATCAACCCCATTCGTGTAATTTAATGTCGAATTGGGTAATTTTGAAAAAAGATTTACTGCTTCAACTTCTTTATATTTGTAGATATTTATAGTTGATGTTTGGTTCGGTTGTTTTGTTTTACGGCATATCAACCCCATTCGTGTTATTTAATGTCGAATTCGGTAATTTTGAAAAAAGTGTAACAGCTTCAACTTCTTTATATTTGTAGATATTTATAGTTGATGTTTGGTTCGGTTGTTTTGTTTTACGGCATATCAACCCCATTCGTGTTATTTAATGTCGAATTCGGTAATTTTGAAAAAAGATTTACTGCTTCAACTTCTTTATATTTGTAGATATTTATAGTTGATGTTTGGTTCGGTTGTTTTGTTTTACGGCATATCAACCCCATTCGTGTTATTTTATGTCGAATTCGGTAATTTTGAAAAAAGTGTAACAGCTTCAACTTCTTTATATTTGTAGATATTTATAGTTGATGTTTGGTTCGGTTGTTTTGTTTTACGGCATATCAACCCCATTCGTGTAATTTAATGTCGAATTGGGTAATTTTGAAAAAGTGTAACAGCTTCAACTTCTTTATATTTGTAGATATTTATAGTTGATGTTTGGTTCGGTTGTTTTATTTTACGGCATATCAACCCCATTCGTGTTATTTAATGTCGAATTCGGTAATTTTGAAAAAAGATTTACTGCTTCAACTTCTTTATATTTGTAGATATTTATAGTTGATGTTTGGTTCGGTTGTTTGTTTTACGGCATATCAACCCCATTCGTGTTATTTAATGTCGAATTCGGTAATTTTGAAAAAAGTGTAACAGCTTCAACTTCTTTATATTTGTAGATATTTATAGTTGATGTTTGGTTCGGTTGTTTTGTTTTACGGCATATCAACCCCATTCGTGTTATTTAATGTCGAATTCGGTAATTTTGAAAAAAGTGTAACAGCTTCAACTTCTTTATATTTGTAGATATTTATAGTTGATGTTTGGTTCGGCTGTTTTGTTTTACGGCATATCAACCCCATTCGTGTTATTTTATGTCGAATTCGGTAATTTTGAAAAAACATTTACTGCTTCAACTTCTTTATATTTGTAGATATTTATAGTTGATGTTTGGTTCGGTTGTTTTGTTTGACGGCATATCAACCCCATTCGTGTTATTTAATGTCGAATTCGGTAATTTTGAAAAAAGATTTACTGCTTCAACTTCTTTATATTTGTAGATATTTATAGTTGATATTTGGTTCGGTTGTTTTGTTTTCCGGCGTATCAACCCCATTCGTGTTATTTAATGTCGAATTCAGTAATTTTGAAAAAAGATTTACTGCTTCAACTTCTTTATATTTGTAGATATTTATAGTTGATATTTGGTTCGGTTGTTTTGTTTTCCGGCGTATCAACCCCATTCGTGTTATTTAATGTCGAATTCGGTAATTTTGAAAAAAGATTTATCCTTCGAATAATTTCTATTAGTGAATTTGTGAAAAAGTATTTATTTTTCAAGATATGTCTTCTAATATTTATGCGGGAAGTCTGTTTTTGAGTTTAATTTTCTTTTTCTTTTAATGCATATCAAACCTTTTCGGGTCTTTTAATTTTAAACTGAGTAAATTTGTGAAAAGTGTTTCATTTTTCAAGTAATTTATGTATTCAAATGTGCATGGAGTAAGCTTGTTTTATGTTTTGTTTTGTTTAATTTTACAAAATATCAACTATTTTCGAATTGTGTAATGTTGAAGCAAGCAATTCTGAAAAAAAATTATACTTTAAATATATTATATATCTTAAAATATTTATTCCCGGTGTTTGGTTTGTTTGTTTTGGAGAGGAAAATTAATAATTGTTTTCGGCTTTGCAGAATATGATTAAAAAAAGAAAAGAAACCCCAATAACATCAATCTTCGGTGCATTTTATCTTAGGAAGCCAATATCTTCAGACAGCCTGTTCCATTGTTGCCATTAAAGAACGGAATAAAAAAAGGGAATGGCGTGAAATATATATATTTTTTTCTTTTCAATTAAAAATCTTTTTAGAGTTTCATGAAGAAGTCCGTTGATAATTTGCCGAAAAAAATATTTGTAAAATGTAAAATAAAATATAAAAACAGTATTATTTCCGGTGGACAAACTGATAATTCAATTATCTATGTGCCTCTTCGTTGTTACATAAATAATTATACAAAGTGACGAACATTCTATTCTTTGCTTCTAGACATTCGTGCACACACTTGAAACATAAAAAGATATTTCGTTTTTAATAAGGAATCGCCAACATTTCATTGATATATACGCATATTCAAACTAGCCGGGCGAGGTGATCGGCTTTGCCCGGTCGTAAAAATACGCTTAAATATGATATTTTAATTTGTCCGAATTGCGTATATATTATATAGAATCGTTATTTTAAAAGTAAAAAAAAATAAATAAAATAGTATTTCGGTGCCGCCAGCGAAAATCGAAATCAAAAGCATAACTATAGCATTTTAAGCTGGTGACGTTACCACTGCACCAACACGACACGCATATGAACTAATTAAAAATAAACTAAGATAAGTGTACAAAATGTATAATAATTTTTTTCAAATTTGACGCGTTTTTGACCCCTTAAAACTTTTAAACCGGCTAAAAACCCATAAACGAACCATCCATAAAAAAACAATCATATGAGGCTCCTACCGCTGCGACTTTTAGTTTTGGAAGAGATAGAGTTTGAAAATATGGAGACAGACAGACAAACAAACATATTGAGGTCTAGAAATTAGATATTGAATTTTAAAAAAATTGAGTTAGTAAAAAAAGTCGAGAACATAATTATGCTCTCCCCAATTTACCATCTAAGTATGTTTATATCTTTTTTATGGTCTATCGGCCTTACTGGAATCTAACGTAGAAATTCATCTAGTCTGGTTGAGTATCCAGTTTCGTGCTGTTACTTAAGGTAACATAATAGAAATATTGCATCCCTCTGCCTTTTCTACAAGTATTTTAGTGGTGAATGCTCTGACAAACTGCAATCACTTGTGCCCCCACGACGTGAGCACCCTCGGCAAACCCGACAGGCTGTTAAATCCCACCCCCACACTTCAGGGATCCCTAGATGTAAAATTTCTTTCTACTCCAATAGTTTCTTCCCCCAGAACCGCTAGACTTTGGAATTCCATTCCAGGTCCCTGCTTCCCCAACAGTACTGACGTGCAGAAGTTCAAGTGTAACGTGAGCGACATCTTGCTGCCCAAATCCCTACATAGTACCCCAGTAGTTGTTGCCCCTGATAGTAGCCCCCTACACCAAAGTGGCAATTTGCCTTGTTTGGGGTGAAAATGTAATAAATTTTCTTTTTTTAATCTGGAGAACGTGCAACATTTCTTGTAAAAGTGTTATGGTTGAATTAACTACGAATCAACTTACCAATATATTTAAATACCAGAAGATGAGACAGCAATGCAAGTTCTAAATCGAGGCGCCAAACAAAGCTTGTTTGTTGGCTAGACGAACAAGCTCACATATTTGTATGTTTTTGTTAATATATTGTTATACTTTATTCTCGTGTTCTGTTTAACTTGTAATCCTTTAACTAGGATTATAACACTGGCGAACGAAGATTCGACCATCAAAGGATGTCCCGTCTCAATAGACCTAATTAACTTAACTATAGCACTAGTAAACGTAGATCTGCGAACCCAACGTAGAGTCTAAACAGTGTATTTTATTAAACTATAACACTGAGTGAACCTTCATGAAAAACTAATGCATCATCTACAACGCTGACAAAAACAGCGTTTTATTTTTAAACTTTTACACTGAGTGAATCTTCGTCCAAAAATCAATAGTGTCTATATCACTGGCGTAAAATAACAAAGAAAAACATCTCCGTATTCACAAAAAACTACTAAGTACTGTACAACGTAAAAACGAGTCGTGGTTACGTTTATATTCACAAAATATTGCGAACTTCCATTACTAACGATTACTACGATATTACCACATTGATTACTGTACAGGCAATAACCCTTATCCCGAGTGGCTTCCGGGTCTTGATAAGCGGTGACTACAATTAAAAAAAAAAAAGCTTATAAAGAAGAATTGTATTTCTTTTCTCCTCTCTAGACGAATCCATAATTAAAGGATACTCCAACTTAACATCTAAATCTGACCCCCAAGATCGCCATGGGCATGGAATATGTGACTACATCCCACCTGACTACAACTTGGACGTCTTCAAGTCCAACATAAACAAACTCCTGACAAACCGCCCGCTTAAGTAAGACACTCTATCAAATCCCATAATACTAATGATTACTACAATACTATCTCATTGATTACTGTACACGCAATAACCCTTATCCTTGAGTGGCCTTCTGGCCTTGATAAGTGGTGACCCCATGTAAAAAAAAAAAATCTTCAGCGAGTTTTCACACTAAAAAGAGAAAGATTTTTTTCTTTTCTACTCCATCACTTTTTGTCTACCACAAAAGTAAAGATTCTAATTTTTGTTCACAAACACATTTTTTATTATTATCTATATATCTATAAAAGTGAAAGTGTCTGTCTGTGTGTCTGTGTGTCTGTCTGTCTGTGTACATTTCCCTACGCAATAACTGTCAATTTTTAGTCTATAGACTCGAAATTTGAAATACCGGGTACTGAGATTTAGGAAAATCGATGTGACGGGTGTCAGCCAGAAATTTGGCTGTTAAAGGGTCAAATTTCAACGATTTGACCTTTAAGAACTCTACCAAACTCCTCCGACAATTTTGGGTCTAGACACTTGAAATTTTAGATTCAGGATCCTTGAACATGGATCTAACTTAATAAAGTGATTTGAGCCCGAAACAATTAATTTTAAGGGGTCATAATAGGGGTCAAATTTTAAAAAAATTAACCATTTTTTTTGTTTGTTTGCTTTTTTTGCACAGCACACACCTCCAAACACCCGAGCAACGCCGGGCACCCCTGCTAGTTTAAAATAAAACGCAACTACTTTGGATGCAAAAGTATTTGTCCCAAGGAGAATCTAGACCGTAATTACGTTTTTTTTGCCGCAAACTATTGAAAAAGGAACTACTGTTTCCCCTCCGTAACTGTTCTAAGACTTGGCTAAAACGAACACGGTTCTTTTTTTAAAAAGTTTACATTTGTTATTTTTATTAATAATACAAAAAAATGAATGCACGTTCAATATGACATGTCAATCATCTTTCGACAAATTTTCTAAACGCAGCATTAAGGAGTATGCAAACTTTTATTAAATCCCTATTAGAATCAAAGCTGTTGTACCTCAGGAATACATTCTGAGCCTAACACTTTCCTTATCTTCATCCAAAACCTCTAACATCACATTTTAATTTAACTCGTCGACATTTACGAAAATGACAAAACTATCTTGGGCAACATTTCGAGAAGCGCAACAATTAAGATCTTTCTGATTCTCTCTTTTTTAAACATAATCACATGGTATATTGATCACTTTAAATGTGCGTCTGTAGGGAAAATTGTGGAAACCAAAGAAAAAAGCTTACCGATGAAGCACCCACGTGTGTGTGCGTCATGTGGAATACAACTGCCGTGAGGGAATTAAGCTAGCGGCGCATACAACTTTTATAAGTAGTGATCTCGCAAAGTGACCCAAAATCTCGCCGCTCGCGTGCAAAATCTTGCTGCTCGACCGCATAAAGATAGGCCGCGTGGAGAACCTAAACAAACTCTTATAAAAGAATATTTGGAGAGTGTTGTAGAATCCTTGAAGACTGTTGCTGCGTGTTACTGTGTCACTTTGCTGTCTTGCCATTTCTTTTCCCGCTTTTTTGTTTTACAGCCTCAAAACATTCTTTTTTTTATCTCACCCACCAAAGTTCTGGTCAACACTTGGCTCCAATTGAAATTAATGTGTTACGACTCGAGGAATTCCTCGACTTTTACAAACTTTTGCGACTGACATTCACTCCAGATCTGAAATGTGCCAAGGTCACGTGGAATAAAAAAAAAACGGTAAGCTTATTCCGTGGTTCCAGAAGGCTTCGAATTCCTGACGCAGTTCTTTACTACTTTTTTTTTTACAATGAAGTCACCACTTACCAAGGCTGGAGGCCACTCGAGGATAAGGGTTAATGGGTATACATTAGTCAATATGATTATAGCGTAGTAAACATAAGTAGTGGAAATTTTATAAATAGGATTACTTAGGGGGACGGTTCATCAAGAACTTGTTTACATTGGACTTCAAGAGAATCAGATTGTAGTTAGCTGGAAAGCAGGCAAATGGAAGAGAGTTCCACAGGCGTACAGTTCTAGAAAGAAGCTTTGTTCGTGGAAACTACATTTAGGTTTAGGCACAGGTAAAGTGTGGGGGGAAATTAGTGATAGTGGTTTTGGCTAGACGGGTTTTTTCGTGAAATATTGGCGAGGGGAGACTAGAGATTGGAGCTCAGCTGAGCACTTGCCGTGAAAATAACGATAAAGCAGGTACTGACTAGCAACATCTCTTCTGTGGGAAAGAGGTTGCAGGGAATAGAAAAGGACAAAGAGTAGGAGGCTACAAAGTCTATTTTGAACTCTGTCAAGGCAGGATAAGTGTTTCTAGTAGCTCTTGTCCAAATGTGGCAACAGTACTCCATCATTAGCCGTACCTGGCTTTTTATAGGAAGAGAATTGCATTAGGAGTGAGATATCTACTGGAGCGGTAGAAGAAAATGTAAGAGCAAAATACATCCTAAGATGAAGCACTGTTGCCACATCCGCCTTTCCTACCAGAATCCAATCTAAAAGAGATGCGATAATTTCATCCTTCCTACCTGTGGCTCACAGAAGATATACTGCTAGTCTTTCTAAACTATCGTTATTTAAATTCAGATGCTGGACAGAGCTTCAATCTACGGTTCCCCGCTGTAAAATCTTCACAACAAAAACTCGTCTACCTATAACCACTGTCAATACTTTCGCTTTCTATATATTTTTACCTAAAATCTAAACCAAACCTCCATTAATAAAGTTTATTTCCTTGAACTGCCCGTCTGTAGAACACAGTGGACATAGGTTGCTTCCCAGTTAACTATGACACGTTCGTTTTCAAGTCCAATTTGAACAAATTCTTGTTCAACTGCCCTCTTTAATAATGAAATTCTGGTCAAAATCTCTCATATTTTATCCCTTAACTGACACTAATTATATCCTTACCATAGACTTGGCTTTAGGTTTTTTTATATGTCGTGATGTCTTAGTAAAATAAACAAAATTGTTGCGAATTTGTTTATAGCATTTGGAAGTAGTTACAATCCTAATGCATTAGATTATTGTATAAGTTCCCGCCGTTTTTTGTTTTTGTTTTTTTTTAAGAAATTTGAAAAATTTTAACAGCAAAAGTAAGTTCGCGTGGAACCCAAGCTTCGTGTTTTTGTGTGAATCCCATCGATTGCAGGTGGCGTGAAATTGTCGCAAAATCATGCACTTCATCTTTTCGCCCAATTCTCTACATATCTTAAGGTCATCTTCCATCAAATGAGCCCTGAGTTGGTCTTCGTCTATCTTGATTGGTCTTGCGGAACGACGAGCGTATTGAGGTCAAACTTACCGTGTTTGAATATGGTAAACCAATCTCGAACAGTTTTATCAGCTATAGCGTTTTCTCCATATACGGCACAAATATACAGGTTGTTGGATAAGTTCCCGCGTTTTGTTTTTAAGAAGACCAAAGGATTTTAAAAGCAAAAGTAATTTCGTGTTGGACCTAAGCTTCAAGTTTTTGTATGAATCCCATCGACTGAAGGTCTTTTCAACCAATTCTCTGCATGTCTCTGCATGTCTGATGGCCACCTTCCTTCAAAAGAAGTTGGTCTTCGTCTATCTTGATTGGTCTTGCGGAACGACGCGCGTTATTGAGGTCAAAGTTACTGTGTTTGAATCTGGTAAACCAACATCGAACAGTTTTATCAGCTATAGCGTTATCTCGCTATACGGCACAAATATACTTGGCCAATTTACTTGCTTTGTAACCTTGATTTAAGGCGAAAAGAAAGAGGTGTTGAAAATGTGTTTCTTTTTAAATCTACTTGACAATCCATTTGACGGTTCTGAAAAACGAGAAAATATTATATGAGCAAAAAACGATGACCATTATCTTGTAGAACAGAATACGCATTTTCTAATGATATATAACACTTTGCCAAATATCCAAACTTGTTTTAGAACAATTTTTTTTATGAAACAGCTGGAACGTATGCGACAACCTTATAAATCTGTATTTCATTTTGCCTGTGTGTGCTTTCCAGTTTTCACGGAAACTACTGGTACGATTTGGCTGAAATTTTGTATGGACCTTTATTATGATAAGATACACCAAACTAAGTACTGTAGTATCCAGTCTACACACAGTAAAGGATGTATAGGTTTAAATAAGTATGTGGATTTAATGCAAATAAATACGCATAAATTTAACCATATTCAACCGTCAACTTGGCAAAATAATTTCTAAGCCAACAAGCTATAACATTCACCCGTGATAAGCGTGTTAAAAAAATCTAGTAATATTCTCGTGTTAATTTGTTAAAACGAAAATCGTTCGGACTTTTTTAAAATGCAGTTTATTTTGCTTTTAAGGCGGCAACTTTTAAACTGTGAACTTTATTGCATTTGCTTAGTAGGCGTTTTGTCCTCATTGATTAAATTCCAACAACGAAAATATTTGCATGTTTGTACGACTTCAGAGAGATTTTTTTTTGTAAAATAATAACCTTTCGTTTTCTTTTAGTTTTAATTGTATGCCTTTCTTCAGGCTTTACGGGTAATTATGTTGCATATATTTTAAAATTTTCAAAAGTATATATATTATATTTATATATATATATATATATATATATATATATATACACTTGTGCCCGATATTATTCATACCCCCCCCTTGAAAATTGAGTTTATTAGGTGTAACTTTGTAAGAATTTATTGTTTACGTCCATATTGATACATATTCTTAATAAACCTCTTCTGATCATTTTCGTCATTTTAAAATCTCGGGATACTTATAATAAAAGAAATATACAGCTATTTATAAAATCTGCAATGTTCAAAAATAATCATACCCCCTTATTTTTTCAGTATTAATCGAGTTTCTTACTGTTTGTTTCCTGTTTGATTTTATATTTTGAATGCTTTTATACAACCTTTGATTAATTTCATTTCGTTTTTTGCATTTTTCAGAAATTAAAATGATATCAACTGAAAACCAATAAAAGAATAAAAAATATTAGAATGGGGAAGAAAAAAGAGCTTAGTAATGATCTTAGGACTAAAATTGTGAATTCACATAAGGATGGTTTAGGTTACAAGTCAATTTCCAAGAAATTTGAGGTCCCTACAGCAACAGTACAGAGCATCATCAAAAAATTCCAGAGCCACCACACAACAAACAACTTGATTGGTAGAGGAAGGAAAAGGAAACTGTCTGCTAGAGCCACCAGGAATATTGTAAGAAGTGTTAATGCAAATTCAACCACCTCTACTAAGGACATTTTAGAAAATCTGGAGTCTTCTGGCATAAAAATATCAAGGCAAACATTGCAAAGGACTCTGCATGAAAATAGTCTGAAAGGAAGAAGACCAAGAAGGACTCCAATGCACACCGGAAAACACCTTGCAGCACATCTAAAGTTTGCTAGGACCCATGTGAACTCTCCAGAGTCCGTTTTCTCAAGTATTTTGTGGACTGACGAAACAAAAATTGAATTGTTTGGCCATATGGATGCTTCTTACGTTTGGAGGAAGAAAGGAGAAGCTTACAACCCAAAGAACACCATACCCACGGTGAAACATGGTGGTGGTAGCCTAATGTTTTGGGGCTCCTTTTCGGCTAGTGGTCCAGGTAGTTTGGTCAAGATAGATGGAACCATGAAGAAGGAGCAATATTTGGAGATACCCCAGAAAAACATTAGACAGGATGCGGAGAAGCTCCATTTAGGACCAAACTTGGTCCTTCAACAGGATAATGATCCAAAACATACTGCCAAAATAGTCAAGAAATGGTTTGAGGATAATCAAATTAATGTTTTGGAATGGCCTAGCCAGAGTCCCGACCTGAACCCTATCGAAAACCTCTGGCACATATTGAAAACTGAGGTTAAAAAGCGGAAACCTAGAAATTTGAGGGATTTGAAGAACTACTGCATTGAAGAATGGTCAAAAATCAGTGTTGATGCTTGTAAAAACCTTGTTGATAAATATCCAAAACGGTTACAAGCAGTTATTAAGAATAAAGGGCATGCTATTGACTATTAGTAAGAGAGGTATGAATAATTTTGAACTAGTGCCATTATTGTTTTTCTTTGTATAATGTTTCAAACTTGCATAATTTATTTATTTGTTGAGTTTAAATTAAATGCTTATGCTTGATTTATTGTTTGAAATCCCTTTAATACTGTCTACTTTCTGGTTTGAGCAATATTCTTATAGAAATCTCAAAGATCCGAGGGGTATGAATAATATCGGGCACAAGTGTATATATATGTATGTATGTATATATATATATATATATATATATATATATATATATAATTATTCTGATACCTACATTCATTAGTGTTTCATCCTTCCACGAATAATCAGTGCAGCGAGTGAAGATCACCGCGGGTCGAGGAATTTCAACCTGGCCACTTCATCAGTGAGCAATATATATGCACCTACACACACACCTACACACATACACACACACACACACATATATATATATATATATATATATATATATATATATATATAGATAGATAGATAGATAGATATTAAAAATTTCGTCGACCTATCTGGGGAAAATTCTCTACCAAACTATCATGCATGCATCTTATGAGCCTGCTACTAAAAGCTTCAGTCACTATTTAGGGAACACTAGCTCTAACACAGCTTGGTATTACGTGGAGATTACTCCCATAGGTTTTCACGTGATGGGATCGAGATGGTGGCGCACTTTCGCTGCCAATGTTATTACATAATTCTGAAAAGATATAACACTCCTCCTTTTAAATAAACCAAAACTACCGAAGTTCCAGCATTATCGAGCTCTATAGTCCCATCCGCAAACTTGCATGGAATAACAGATTAATCTTTTATCCTCGAGTGATCGTTAGGCCTTAGGAACCGGCGACCTCTCCTACTATATATATATATTTAAATATTATTTATTAATTATTAACTAATTAGTCATACGTGCATAAAAGTAAGTCATCTACATACATGCATGTTTCAGACTTCACTCCTCATCAGTATAGTTAGATTTTTTTGACAAGGATCGAACCTACAACGGCTCGATAAGTAGTCTAGTATTTTACCACGAAACCACCGGACCTTTGTCAACTGTTATGCACGATTTATATCGCTTATAAATGTAAGATTGTTTTTTTTTTGTTTTTTTTTTTAGCGATTAAATTTCTTTCTTTTTTTTTCGCTCCCTGGGTGTTTTTATTAAAAGAAAGAAGTTATTTGCCCTTTGTTTTCATTTTCTTCGCTCCCCCCCCCAACACACACACACACACACACACACACATATATATATATATATATATATATATATATATATATATATATATATACTTTCAGAATAGTTTTTATTTAACAATCAGTTGTTATGGAAACGTGAGATTGTATGTTTACAAAATATTACTGGCAGTAATATTCTATAAGTTATCCCATCTAAACAGGAATTGCTCGATATGCAAGATAGAGCAAATAAATTAAATTGTAATTGAATGAATTTAAAAAAAAACTCTCATTGAAATGAAATGAAGTGGTTGAGTTTCATATCAAAGAATTTTTATTATTCTAAGCAAGACAAAGAATGCTTTAGATAATTAATCTCCTTAACCTATAGGGTTTCGATGCCTACCATCTCATCAGAGAAGAGAAAATATTAGCAAATAGTTATAAAGGTATGCACCCTATTTGCTAAAGTCAGTGAGACATGGAAAGTCAAAGTAGAAATAATGCATTCATATATATATATATATATATATATAGTTGCCTGTCTAGCCGCACTGATGAGCTGTGAAACAGCGAAACAGTACTGTATGTGGATGACTATATATATATATATATATATATATATATATATATATATATATATATATTAGTGGTCTGGCAAGGCCACATGGGAAACAACCGACACAGCAAAACTACAGCTAGCCTCCAGGACATTATATATACAAATGTAAGCCAATTTGGGAATATTTTATTTATTTGAAAATGGATGAGTTTTTTTTACCAATTGTCATAAAAATGTAACCGTTAAAGAACAGTTAAAAATCGTGTAATTTATCATGTAGTTTCATCACATGCAACCAAAGATATGAGCGTTTCAATATTCAATTTTGCTATCAGTATAGATATATACACATATATATATATATATATATATATATATATATATATATATATATATGTATATATATATTTATACTAGCGGGGGTACCCGGTGTTGCCCGAGTGTTTGTTTCCGGGACGGGGGGGGAGTTTTAAAAAATGTTATGGTAGGTAAGTAGGAAGGATCAAACCCGGAATCATGAGTAAAAGTAGGAAAATAACGTGTGACAAAAAACAAAACAAAAAAAAAAAAACATCTGCAACGTTAACAGTTCGGCCACCAAGAAAAGTCCATTCCAGTTGTTTAGGAAAAAAAAACAAAAGACTACGGTAGGTCGGCGCGAACGTGAAAATATAATGTAAATTGTCCAGCACGCTAACCACTACGCCACAGAGCACTGCAACTTAGTTTAGTGATTTTAAATAACTTCACATGAAAGAACTACGAAGCCAAACCGGTGTTCTCTTCTCAACTGTTCCTTGTGAACGATCCCCAAACGGTGTTAAGTGGTGGCAGGGGGAGGAGGAATTTATTAGAGAGAAAATATTTTACCACTTCCATTGATCTTAACCGATTTTGGCCGTGACTTCTCAGCAGAAAAAGTATAGAAATCTAAGATTATCGAGGAATTTGAGAAATAATAAGCCTATAACACACCTCAGATATTGTTCTGCCGTTTGTGCATATTATATTTGCATGAAATATCTTGATTTTTAATCCTATTAATGTCAAAATCAGACGCGAAAAATGAGTTCATTTTATTTATATAGAATAGAAGAAGATAGAAGAAGATAAAGCTGAATGTATGTGTGTGTGTGTCTGATCACGAATAAGCTCCTATATGGTTGACTATTTTAAAAAACTGATTACATATAATGATAGAAGATGGATCGAGTCACAGGAAGGGGTATGTTTGATCTGGCAGAACGATGGTTCATAAAAATTGTGGGGTCTGCGTTCACGCCTGGTCCACAAAGTATGGAAATAAAAATTTAAAAAATAAAAAAAAAACGTTTACAATGTTTTTGATATAGATGTACATAATAATATTTTGATAAGTATGTTTTAACTTAAATATGACTGGCATAATAAGATTGTGGGGTCTGCGTTCGCGCCTAGCCTCCATGGAATAGAAATAGGCACAAAATTTAATAAATATTTTCATATCTATCTGCGTAAGTATACTTTGATAATTATGTTTCAGTTTGAAGAAATATGGTATAATAAAATTATGCCGTATTCGTTCGCACCTGACCTCCATGGAATGGAAATATGTCACAAAGTTTAACAAGGTTTTTTAATATAGACCCACGTGATAAGTGTTTCAGTGTGAACAGATATGGTATAATAAATTATGGGGTTTATCTATTTTATTTTTACTTTCATCATATTTGGATACCTCCAAATTCGAATCTATCTCTTTACAACCCTTCCTTTGCATAACCTATCATAGTTTCATAAATCAGAGTCCATTTTCTGTAGGCTGTTTTTGAACCCAGTCAACGACGAGTACTTTTGCTAGTATATATATATATATATATATATATATATATATATACCACCGGTTTTTGCAATCTCATAAGTTCTAATTCTTAGCGACTATTGATCTAAATTTTACAAATAACGGCTCGTTGGAAATGTAATGACCTGTCTTGTGTAGTGTGGGACATTTGTGTTAAACGTCTACGTTAAGGGTATCATCCATAATACAGATCCTATTATTTGGCAATTTTATAAGCCATAAAATCTTTCCATCATAGTCCTTTGTTTTTCTAGTTTTGCATATAAATTACAAAATATCTGATATTTCTCCAAAATCGCTGGTCTTGATGGCGAAGAGACTAAAACTTGCTGGTATGGTTTCAAATTATCTGAAAGAAAAGGAAAGGAAGACCTGATTCAAATATTTCTCATATGTTATATCTCCCCTCTTTAATTTCACAGTATATAATTATTATTTGATACTGGGGATATTCATGATCGTACCATATTTCCAATAACGAATGAGAAATATTTGGAATCAAGTTTTCCCTTGCTGTTCTTTCATTTGAAACTATAGCAACAAGTTTTAATTCCCTCTCAATAAATGCCAGAGGTTTTGAGAAAGATATATATGAAGATATAAGTGTGCTGTTATTTTGTTTTTCTTTTTCGTATTTCTTTGATTCTAATAAATGCGCTTTTCTCGGTCTATTTTAATAAAGTACGAAAGACCCACTTTTCATATTTATACTGCACTTCCGGATTTCGGCTAAGTTTTCGGTATTTAATCAACATAAACCAAGGTCGAATTCCACCTTCCTAATATTGAACAGGACGAATGGGGGGAAAATGCCTGTTTCTTTTCTTCTAATTACCGTTGTCGTCCATGTTTTTTTTATTGCATTCGTGATTTCCGGAAACGAATGAAACGGCGACTAGTTAAATCTTTAGCTCTTTTAATGTTTTCTTTCACTTTTACGTGGAAATGAAGTTAACAAATTGAAATTGCTCAGAGTTTCCGGATTTCAGTTAATTAATTTATCAAAATTAATTTACCATCATCTCCACTCCTTCCCACGCTTTAAAAGCACACCCACACACACACACACACGCGCACGCACACACACACACACACACACACACACACACACACACACACATATATATATATATATATATATAAGTGAACGTGTCTGTGTGTCTGTGTACATTTCCCTACGCAATATCTCTGTCAATTTTTAGTCTACATACTCGAAATTTTATATACAGAGTACTGAGATTTGGGAAAATCGATGTGGTCCGTTTTTGGCCAGAGATTTGGCGATTAAGGGGTCAAAGTTCAACGATTTGACCTTTGAGAACTCTACAAAACTCCTCCGACAATTTTGGGTGTACGCACTTGAAATTTTAGATATAGATTCCTTTGGCATGGATCTAACTTTATAACTTGATTGGAGAAAAAAAAACCAAAACAATAAATTTTAATGGGTAATAATAGGGGTCAAATTTAAAAAAAAATTGACCTTTGCGGTCTCTTCCAAATTACTCAGACAATTTCTGGTCTAAATATTTGAAAATTTACATAAACGGTATTCAGAGATAGGGCAAGCTTTTTCATCAGTTTGGGTTGAAAATTTTTAGTTACCAATATATAAATGTATGTATGTATGTCTGTTTGCATGTCTGCCTGAAACTTTTAATAGAGTCGGCGGATTTTACCAAGACAAGTATCGTTTTAAAGATCGACATTTCATACAACAAATATCGAAAAATTGGCAAAAAACATTAATATCTTCCCCTTCAACTAGGCACTTTTCTACAGGGGGGTCACTTTTTTCGCCGATATTTTTTAAAGTTATCCTCTCCTTTAGATTGTCTAGCCTTAATTTTAAAAAACGTCGCTTCCGGTTTGACGGAGGTCGTAACAGCAGAAACGTTAGGTTTTACCCCGTTCTTTTCCTCCTTTGCGGTACGAGTTCGAGCCTGCCTTCCTATTACCACCTTTTTTTTTTTTTGCTCAACATACACATCCAAACACCCGGACAACGCCTAGCTGAAATGCTAGTATATATATATATATATATATATATATATATATATATATATATATATATATATATATATATATATATATATATATATATACACACTATTTATTATGACACTATATATACATATTTCAAGGTCGTACCATTGGTTTCTATACACCGAAAACAGTAATAATATACTGTGGAAAATCGGTATAATCTCTTCGGCGACAAAGAAAAACCTGGAACTAATGCAAAATGAACGAACATAGAAGAAACGCTATTACTGTTTTCGGTGTATCGAAACCAATGGTACGAACTTGAAATATGTATATATATATATATAGTGTCATAATAAATATTGTATCTTCAGCTCTCACATCTACGATCGAGCATTTTATTGATTTTTTTCGTCACCCCTGGACACGCTATATATATATATATATATATATATATATATATATATATATATATATATATATATATATATATATATATGTTATTTATTTGTTTTTGTTTTTGCAATACGTTTGGAATGAATTCAATTACTTATACGAAAGTCCATTTTTATCTAAAATTAGTTTCCCTTTTACCAATTTGGAACCCTAAAATGGGGAGCGCATATTGTTTTTAAAATATAATCATCCACTGACACGTGTTTGGTCGCCTGCGGGTTATTAGAGTATATATCTATCTATATATCTATAAAAGTTTAAGTGTCTGTCTGTGTGTGTGTCTGTGTGTGTACATTTCCCTCACGCAATAACTGTCAATTTTAAGTCTAAAGACTCGAAACTTGATATACAGGGTAGTGAGATTTGGGAAAGTCGATGTAATCGGTTTTCTGTCCTAAATTTGGCGATTAAGGGGTCAAAGTTGAACGATTTGACCTTTGAGAACTCTATCAAACTTCTCCGACAATTTTCTCTCGATACACTTTAAATTTTAGATATAAGTTCACTGGACATGGATCTAACTTAATAACTTTTGAGCCCAAAACAATAAAATTTAAGGTGTCATAATAGGGGTCCAAGTTAAAAAAATTGACCACTTTATTTTTTTGTTCAACATACATCTCCAAACACTCGGGCAACGCCGGGCACCCATGCTAGTATATCTATAAAAGTGAACGTATCTGTTTGCCTTTGTCTGTGTTTCTGTATACATTTCCCTACGCAAGATCTCTGTCAATTTTTTGTCTACAGACTCGAAATTTTATATACAGGGTACTGAGATTTAGGAAAATCGATGTGATCGGTTTTCAACCAGAAATTTGGCGATTAATGAGTCAAGGTTTAATGATTTGACCTTTGAGAACTCTGCAAAACTCCTCCGAGAATTTTGGGTCTAAACACTTGAAATTTTAGATATAGGTTCCTTGGACATGGATCTAACTTAATAACTGGATTCTAGCCCCCAACAATAAATGTTAAGGGTTGTAATAGAGATTAAAGTTTAAAAAAATTTACGTCTGCGGTTTCTACCAAATTGCTCAGACAATTTCTGGTCTAAACACTTGAAATTTTAGATAAAGGGTATTCAGAGATAGGGCAAGCTTTTTAATCGGTTTGGATCGAAAACTTTTACTTACCACTATATAAATGTATGTATGTATGTATTTATGTATGTATGTTGGCATGTCTGCCTAAAGAGAGAGGTGACGGATTTTTACAAGATCAGTATCGTTTCGGAGTCGACCTTTCAGACGACAAATATAAAAAAATTGCCTAAAATATTAATATCGTCACCTTCAACTCTGCAATTTTCTACAGGAGGGTCCCTTTTTTTCGCCGATATTTTTGAAAGTCATCCTTTCGAGTGTCCAGCCTTAATTAGAACCTACATCATTTCCGGTTTGACGGTGATCGTAACAGCAAAAACGTCAGGTTTTTCCCCCGTTCTTTTCCTCCTTCGCAGTGCGGGTTCGAGCCTACCTTCCTACTACCACTTTTTTTTTTTTTTTTTTTTGCTAAACATACCCCTGTAAACACCCGGGCAACGCCGGGCTGAAATGCTAGTATATATATATATATATATATATATATATATATATATATATATATATATATATATATATGAATGTTGTATATTTTGGCAGCATTGTCTGGCATATAACAACAACGTTGTCATGGCGAATAACCATGCATCTAAATAATACTAGTGTGTATATAAAAATTTGATTAAAAAACATAACAGTCCCTCTCCAATCTTAGAAAGGTCCTCATTGACAACATTATACAATATGAAAACCATTTTAAAAAATTAAAAATTCTTGAAGCGTCATATATTAAACCCTCTCAACCCAGTATAAATGATATTGCATTCGAGAAACGCAGTAACGTTCTAAAATGTCGTTCCTAGTTCGTAGTGGACGGACTTCCTTAACATTGTCCACGAACCTGCTGATTTTAATACTCGAATTTTTATTCCACCTCTATTTTTAATCGACTTTTTATCAACTCTATAAATTTTAACTTATCACCTAATGCCGTCTACTGTATATTTTAGTTTTTACTTTTAATTCTCATTTTCGCTACTTCGTAGTTTACTTAGACACCTAGAGATGATTTGTGGACGAATCGAAAGCGCTCGTGACAGGAACAACTATGGAACTTTTATTAATATTCTTGATTTTGATACAACAAAGATTATACGGAAAATCGAAAAAAAAAATTTAAATCATAGAGCAAGGTGTCTCCGTTGCATTTAATAATATTTTCTTGAATATATATATATATATATATATATATATATATATATATATATATATATATATATAATTATGTTTATACTTACAGACATTAGGTGTCTACTCTTCTCACACTTTAAATGCATATATATACATATATATTTATATATATATATACATATATATACACATGCATATATATATACATATATACATATATATACACATATATATAATATACATACATATATATACATATATATATACATATATACATATATATGCATATATACATACACATATACACAATGCACATATATATACATATATATACATATATATACATGCATATATGCATTCATATATATACATATATACATACATGTATATATATATACATATATATATATACATATATACATGCATATACATACATATATACATGCATATACATACATATATACATACATATATATACATATATATATAATTATTTTTATACTTACAGACATTAGTGTTTATGCATTCGTAATCATCAGTGCAGGGATTTATGATCGCTACTTGTCGGAAGATTAAAGCCCAACTACATAGCACATTTGATTCCAGTTATTATGACGTAATTCCAGGCCACCATTAACCGCCAGGAGACATAAAAGAATTAACAGTATAAAAGCCAAATAAAGTAAAAGTAAAGGCAGTCAATAGTGTTCAAACGGTCGGATATCGTAAACATTGCAAAAGACCAAATCGACTTCATATTTATTTCCCAGACACTGCGCAAATATATAAATATATATAAAGAGAGAGAGGGGTAGCAGACATACATACAGACAGACAGAGATAGAGATTGTTAATAATAACAGACACCTTTTGTTTAATCATATCTATTTTATTTTTTTCGATTTTTTTTATTTTGTTTGCACTAAAATCACAAAAAAATATAATTCTCATAAGTGTCACTAACGTTTTCGATTCTATCGTCTAATCATCATCGAACGAAAAAGAAAATCAAGTTAAAGGCTAGAGAAAAGATATGTTCGGGCAAAAATGGCGCGAAAAGAAATGGTGGGACATAGTTTGAAAGCCGATTTATCATATTTTTTTTTTAATTTCCGACTACTTTCGGATTGTATTTGAATGTTTAAAGCCTAAATTTATTTCCAAAAGACAAAATAAACTGTGCACGTGAAAAAAAGTTATACTGAAAATTGTTTTCACAGCGTTATTCGGAAGTTGAAAAAATTCAGCTAAATTTCAAAGTTAAATACATTCATTGTTAATATCCTTTGTAAGATAAATATTAGTTTTCTGAGTCTATTTCAAATATAATTAATAAAATCCTAAGATATTGAATTAAATAAAAAACACCTTTCTTTGTACAAAAAAATAACTTAATTAGCCCCCAAAAGCGAGAGATGCTTGCTTCTCTTAAGCAAAAACAAACGAACTCGTCTAAATGTAGATTCTACAGAAGCCCAAAATGTCAGAAAGTATAAAGGCTGTTATAAAATGACGCCATCTTGTTGAAGCGAGGTAGAGAGAGTTTATTTTCTTTTTTTCACCAACCATGCGTACGTACATTTCTATCGTGAACGATTGCATAATTTTTACCATTTTTTAATGTGATTATTTTATAATTCTGCTTTTAATAGAATAAAAAATTTCAAGATAATATAAATATTATGTTACGCCGAAAGTTTCACGTTCATTCAAGCAAGGAAAATAGTAGAGTCTTGCATATAAAAATTACGCGAAACATGTAATCTAAAAAAAAGTAGAAATATTTTTTCCAATTATAATTTTTTGTGTGAAAATATAAAATAAACAATGTTTTATTTAATGATAATATCGGTAGTTCGAGAAAATTTTCTTCGAGTTATATCGAATTCATTAATATGAATTTACATGCGTTTTTCGTAATATTTATGAAAAAAATATTTTTGTATTTTATTGTTACAATTTACGATGTTGCTAAAAACAGCAAAACATTTTTTTACTACAGAAAATCATAACTCAGGAAAATAATACATTTCTACTAAGGTTCAAATAAAAATAACGTGTTCATAGTATTGCATGATCATGATTTGCAAAATAATGTAAATTTCATTAAAATGGGTTAATTTCCTGATCTAAGTGAATTTTTAAATAAAAGGAGAGGTCAAAATCTTTGTGCACTTTGAGCATCGGCATTCATTTTGCATGTACCTTAAAAATAAAAGTCCAGAAGAACAGTACTGGAATCTCAACAGATGCGAGTATTTGTAAGCAATATGACACCAGAGTGATGTAGGAACGTAAAAAGCTAAAAATCTGTGTGCCATAATTTGTGTCACAGGGTAGATGTAGTATAACGGTAGACACGTAAAGTATTTATGTTGTCCATGATTTTGGTTTTTCTTATTTTATGTTGTCCATGATTTTGATTTGTCTTATTTGATGTTGTTTATGATTTTGATTTGTCTTATTTGATGTTGTTTATGATTTTGATTTGTCTTATTTTATGTTGTCCATGATTTTGGTTTGTCTTATTTTATGTTATCCATGATTTTAATTTGTCTTATTTTCTGTTGTCCATTATTTTGGTTTGTTTTATTTTATGTTGTCCATGATTTTGGTTTGTTTTATTTGATGTTGTCCATGATTTTGGTTTGTCTTATTTTATGTTGTCTATGATTTTGATTTGTTTTATTTGATGTTGTCCATTATTTTGATTTGTCTTATTTTATGTTGTTTATGATTTTGATTTGTTTTATTTGATGTTGTCCATTATTTTGATTTGTCTTATTTTATGTTGTCCATGATTTTGATTTGTTTTATTTTATTTGGTTTATGATTTTGATTTGTCTTATTTAATGTTGTCCATTATTTTGATTTGTCTTATTTTATGTTGTCCATTATTTTGATTTGTCTTATTTTATGTTGTCCATGATTTTGATTTGTCTTATTTTATGTTGTTTATGATTTTGATTTGTTTTATTTGATGTTGTCCATTATTTTGATCTGTCTTATTTTATGTTGTCCATGATTTTGGTTGGTCTTGTTTTATGTTGTTTATGATTTTTATTTGTTTTATTTGATGTTGTCCATTATTTGGATTTGTCTTATTTTATGCTGTCAATGATTTTGATTTGTCTTATTTTATGTTGTCCATGATTTTGGTTTGTTTTATTTTATGTTGTTTATGATTTTGATTTGTCTTATTTTCTGTTGTTTATGATTTTGATTGTCTTATTTTATGTTGTCTATGATTTTGATTTGTCTTACTTAATGTTGTCTATGATTTTGATTTGTCTTATTTTATGTTGTTTATGATTTTGATTTGTCTTATTTTATGTTGTTTATGATTTTGATTTGTCTTATTTTATGTTGTCCATGATTTCGATTTATCTAATTTTATGTTGTTTATGATTTTGATTTGTCTTATTTTATGTTGTTTATTATTTTTATTTGTCTTATTTTATATTGTCTATGATTTTGATTTGTCTTATTTTATGTTGTCTATGATTTTGGTTTGTCTTATTTTATGTTTTTCATTATTTTGATTTGTCTTATTTTATGTTGTTTATGATTTTGATTTGTCTTATTTTATGTTGTCTATGATTTTGATTTGTGTTATTTTATGTTTTTCATTATTTGGATTTGTCTTATTTTATGTTGTCCATTATTTTCATTTGTCTTATTTTATGTTATCCATGATGTTGGTTTGTCTTATTTTATGTTGTCTATGATTTTGATTTGTCTTATTTTATGTTTTTCATTATTTTGATTTGTCTTATTTTATGTTGTTTATGATTTTGATTTGTCTTATTTTATGTTGTCTATGATTTTGATTTGTCTTATTTTATGTTGTCCATGATTTTGGTTGGTCTTATTTTATGTTGTTCATGATTTTGGTTTGTTTTATTTTATGTTGTTTATGATTTTGATTTGTCTTATTTTATGTTGTCCATGATTTTGATTTGTTTTATTTCATGTTGTCTATGATTTTGATTTGTTTTATTTTATTTTGTCTATGATTTTGATTTGTCTTATTTTATGTTGTCTATCATTTTGATTTGTCTTATTTTATGTTTTTCATTATTTTGATTTGTCTTATTTTTTGTTGTTTATGAGTTTGGTTTGCTTCATTTGATGTTGTCCATGATTTTGATTTGTCTTATTTTATGTTGTTTATGATTTTGATTTGTCTTATTTTATGTTGTCTATGATTTTGATTTGTCTTATTTTATGTTGTTTATGATTTTGGTTTGTTTAATTTGATGTTGTCCATGATTTTGATTTGTCTTATTTTATGTTGTCTATGATTTTGATTTGTTTTATTTTATTTTGTTTATGATTTTGATTTGTTTTATTTCATGTTGTCCAATATTTTGGTTTGTTTTATTTTATTTTGTCTATGATTATGATTTGTCTTATTTTATGTTGTCCATGATTTTGGTTTGTCTAATTTATGTTGTCCATGATTTTGATTTGTTTTATTTTATGTTTTCTATGATTTTGATTTGTCATATTTTATGTTGTTTATGATTTTGATTTGTCTTATTTTATGTTGTTTATGATTTTGATTTGTCTTATTTTATGTTGTTTATGATTTAGATTTGTCTTATTTGATGTTGTTCATGATCTTGATTTGTTTTATTTTATGTTGGGCATTATTTTGATTTGTCTTATTTTATGTTGTTTATGATTTTGGTTTGTTTTATTTATGTTGTCTATGATTTTGGTTTGTCTTATTTTATGTTGTTTATGATTTTCATTTGTTTTATTTGATGTTGTCCATGATTTTGATTTGTCTTATTTTATGTTGTCACTGATTTTCGTTTGTCTTATTTTATGTTGTTTATGATTTTGATTTGTCTTATTTTATGGTGTCCATGATTTTTATTTGTCTTTTTTTATGTTGTTTATGATTTTGATTTGTCTTATTTTATGCTGTCAATGATTTTGATTTATCTTATTTTATGTTGTTTATGATTTTGATTTGTTTTATTTTATGTTGTCCATTATTTTGATTTGTTTTATTTTATGTTGTCTATGATTTTGATTTGTTTTATTTTATGTTTTTTATTATTTTGATTTGTCTTATTTTATGTTGTCCATTATTTTGATTTGTCTTATTTTATGTTGTCTATGATTTTGATTTGTTTTATTTTATGTTGTCCATGATTTTGGTTTGTTTAATTTTATGTTGTTTATGATTTTGGTTTGTTTTATTTTATGTTGTCTATGATTTTGATTTGTTTTATTTCATGTTTTCTATGATTATGATTTGTTTTATTTTATGTTGTCTTTGATTTTGGTGTGTTTTATTTGATGTTGTCGATGATTTTGATTTGTCTTATTTTATGTTTTCCATTATTTTGATTTGTCTTATTTTATGTTGCCCATTATTTTATTTTGTCTTGTTTTATGTTGTCCATGATTTTGGTTTGTCTTATTTTATGTTGTTTATGATTTTGATTTGTTTTATTTTATGTTGTCCATTATTTTGATTTGTCTTATTTTTTGTTGTTTATGAGTTTGGTTTGCTTCATTTGATGTTGTCCATGATTTTGATTTGTTTTATTTTATGTTGTTTATGATTTTGATTTGTCTTATTTTATGTTGTCTATTATTTTGATTTGTTTTATTTTATGTTGTCCATGATTTTGGTTTGTTTAATTTTATGTTGTTTATGATTTTGGTTTGTTTTATTTATGTTGTCTATAATTTTGGTTTGTCTTATTTTATGTTGTTTATGATTTTCATTTGTTTTATTTGATGTTGTCCATGATTTTGATTTGTCTTATTTTATGTTGTCACTGATTTTTATTTGTCTTATTTTATGTTGTTTATGATTTTGATTTGTCTTATTTTATGGTGTCCATGATTTTTATTTGTCTTTTTTTATGTTGTTTATGATTTTGATTTGTTTTATTTTATGTTGTTTATGATTTTGATTTGTCTTATTTTATGTTGTCCATGATTTTGGTTTGTCTTATTTTATGTTGTTTATGATTTTGATTTGTTTTATTTCATGTTGTCCAATATTTTGGTTTTCTTCTTTTATGTTCTTTATGATTCTGATTTGTCTTATTTTATGTTGTTTATTGTTTTAATTTGTTTTATTTTATGTTCTCCATGATTTTGGTTTGTCTTATTTTATGTTGTTTATGATTTTGATTTGTCTTATTTTATGTTGTTTATGATTTTGATTTGTTTTATTTTATGTTGTCCATTATTTTGATTTGTTTTATTTTATGTTGTCCATGATTTTGGTTTGTCTTATTTTATGTTGTTTATGATTTTGCTTTGTCTTATTTTATGTTGTCCATGATTTTGGTTTGTCTTATTTTATGTTGTTTATGATTTTGGTTCGTCTTATTTTATGTTGTCCATGATTTTGATTATCTTATTTTATGTTGTTTATGATTTTGCTTTGTCTTATTTTATGTTGTCCATGATTTTGGTTTGTCTTATTTTATGTTGTTTATGATTTTGGTAAGTCCTATTTTATGTTGTTTATTATTTGGATTTGTTTTATTTTATGTTGTCCATTATTTTGATTTGTTTTATTTTATGTTGTCCATGATTTTGGTTTGTCTTATTTTATGTTGTTTATGATTTTGGTTTGTTTTATTTTATGTTGTCCATGATTTTGATTTGTCTTATTTTATGTTGTCCATTATTTTGGTTTGTCTTATTTTATGTTGTCCATGATGTTGGTTTGTCTTATTTTATGTTGTCTATGATTTTGATTTGTCTTATTTTATGTTGTTTATGATTTTGATTTGTCTTATTTTATGTTGTCCATGATTTTGATTTGTCTTATTTTATGTTGTTTATGATTTTGGTTTGTCTTATTTTATGTTGTTTATGATTTTGATTTGTTTTATTTGACGTTGTCATTGATTTGGATTTGTCTTATTTTATGTTGTCCATGATTTTGATTTGTCTTATTTTATATTGTTTATGATTTTGATTTGTTTTATTTTATGTTTTTCATTATTTTGATTTGTCTTATTTTATGTTGTTCATGATTTTGATTTGTCTTATTTTATGTTGTCCATGATTTTGGTTTGTTTTATTTGATGTTTTCCATGATTTTGATTTGTCTTATTTTATGTTGTCCATGATTTTGGTTTGTCTTATATTATGTTGTCTATGATTGTGATTTGTCTTATTTTATGTTGTCCATGATTTTATTTGTCTTATTTTATGTTGTTTATGATTTTTATTTGTCTTATTTTTTGTTGTTTATGATTTTTATTTGTCTTTTTTTATGTTGTTTATGATTTTTATTTTCTTATTTTATGTTGTTTATGATTTGGATTTGTCTTATTTTATGTTGTTTATGATTTTGATTTGTCTTATGTTTTGTTGTTTAATGATTTTTATTTGTCTTATTTTATGTTGTTTATGATTTTTATTTGTCTTATTTGATGTTGTCCATGATTTTGATTTGTCTTATTTTATGTTGTTTATGATTTTGATTTGTTTTATTTTATGTTGGTTATGATTTTGATTTGTCTTATTTTATGTTGTCCATGATTTTTATTTGTCTTATTTTATGGTGTCCATTGTTGTTGTTTATCTTTTTTGTTGTTGTCCATGATTTAGATTTGTCCTATTTTATGTTGTTTATGATTTTGTTTTATTTTATTTTATGTTGTTTATGATTTTTATTTGTCTTATTTTATGTTGTTTATGATTTTGGTTTGTTTTATTTTATGTTGTCCATGATTTTGATTTGTCTTATTTTATGTTGTCCATAATTTTGATTTGTCTTATTTTATGTTGTCCATGATGTGTGTTCGTCTTATTTTATGTTGTCTATGATTTTGATATGTCTTATTTTATGTTGTTTATGATGTTGATTTGTCTTATTTTATGTTGTCCATGATTTTGATTTGTCTTATTTTATGTTGTCTATGATTTTGATTTGTCTTATTTTATGTTGTCCATGATTTTGATTTGTCTTATTTTATGTTGTCCATTATTTTGATTTATCTTATTTTATGTTGTCCATGATTTTGATTTGTCTTATGTTATGTTGTTTATGATTTTGATTTGTCTTATTTTATGTTGTTTATTATTTTGATTTGTCTTATTTTATGTTGTCCATTATTTTGGTGGTCTTATTTTATGTTGTTTATTATTTTGGTTTGTCTTATTTCATGTTGTCCATGATTTTGATTTGTCTTATTTTATGTTTTGCATGATTTTGATTTGTCTTATTTTATGTTGTTTATGATTTTGATTTGTTTTATTTTATGTTTTCCATGATTTTGATTTGTCTTATTTTATGTTGTTTATGATTTTTGTTTGTCTTATTTTATGTTGTCCATTATTTTTATTTGTCTTATTTGATGTTGTCCATGATTTTGGTTTATCTTATTTGTTGTTGTCCATTATTTTGATTTGTCTTATTTTATGTTGTTTGTGATTTTGATTAGTTTTATTTTATGTTTTCCATGATTTTGGTTTGTCTTATTTTATGTTGTTTATGATTTTGATTTGTCTTATTTTATGTTGTCCATTATTTTTATTTGTCTTATTTGATGTTGTCCATGATTTTGGTTTATCCTATTTGTTGTTGTCCATGATTTTGATTTGTCTTATTTTATGTTGTTTGTGATTTTGATTAGTTTTATTTTATGTTTTCCATGATTTTGGTTTGTCTTATTTTATGTTGTTTATGATTTTGATTTGTCTTATTTTATGTTGTCCATTATTTTGTATTAGTCTTATTTGATGTTGTCCATGATTTTGGTTTATCTTATTTGTTGTTGTCCATGATTTTGATTGGTCTTATTTTATGTTGTTTATGATTTAGGTTTGTCTGTTTTATGTTGTCCATGATTAAAACTTTATTATTAATTTTAGGTTGTTATTTTTTCTAAAGATAGCTTTGGGTACTTTAACTAGTTTTGAGTGTTTTTACTTGTGAAAATTTTATTTCAGAATTTTTACTAATTAAAATTTTATTTCAGAATTTTTGATAGCTTTGGCTATTTTAACTAGATTTGAGTATTTATTAGTAAACATTTTATATCAGTATTTTTACTAGCTATAATTTTTTTTCAGAATTGTTGTGTAAAGTCGGAGGAATAGAGCTTTCTTTTTCTACATGCTTATTAATAGGCCTAGAATTTACAATATGCCTAGTGAGGCAGCGAATTAGGTTATTAGTTGTAAAACCAATGTAGCTATCATTTAAACATACATCACCCACAGATATGTAAGTGTTTATGTGAGCATGTGTGCGTGTGTGTGTAATAAAACGCGCAACTGTGTTGAACAGATCGTTTTTATTACATCATATTCTCCACTCGACTTCAAGTCGAATTGTTTCCTACCCAAGAAAAAAAAAAGAAGGAGATGGAAGATGAAGATAAAATAAGAAGAAGAGAAAGGGAGAGGGGGAGAAGAAGGAGAAAGGAGTAGTAAAAGAGGGGGAAAAGGAAGAGAAAAAAGAAAATATTTCGAAGAGAGGTAGTACTAGAAGTAGTAGAAGAGATGGAAGAAGAAGAAGAAGAAGAAGAAGAAAAAGAAAGAGTGATGCAGAGATAAAGATTTGAAAAAATTAAGCGAATTGAACCCTCGTCACCATTCCGTACTTGAAAAAATGGTAGCTTTCAAGTCCAATGTAAACAAGTTCTTATTGGGCTTTCCTATAAATAAAATTCTACCCAATTTACACTATTGGCGATTACTATACTAAAATCTTACATTCATTAACAATTATCCTCGAGTAGTTTCCGGGCCTTAATAAGTGGTTACACCCAAGTAAAAAAAAATGAATCCCTCTGTCGAAAAACTCTACACCTCTGATGATATGTGTGACGGTTAAAAATTTGCTAAACTTCAAAAGGCGGTCAAAAAGCGTGGATGTTTCATAGAATTTAATCGATATGAATTTCTTTAAGTCGATTTCATTGTTATTCCAAACAGTTTGGGAACACATGCGAATCGTATGTTTGCGTACATTACATTGACAAAACATTTCAACTGATAGTTGTCAAGAATTTTTACATCTCCATACATATTAGTTAAGGACTATTCCGCGTGAATTCGTGCACATCTACGAACACACGCACACATACACACACACGCACACACACACACTCACACACATAAACACATACACACACAAACACGCACACACAAACACACACACCAACACAAACACACACACACACTCACACAAACACACTCACACAAACACACACACAAACATACACATATACAAACATACACACAAACACACACACATATACAAACACACACACAAACACACACACAGGCTCACACAAACAGACTCACACAAACACACACACACTCACACACAAATATTCAATCTCGTTTTCACTTTTTCTCTCACCTTTCTCTCTCTCCGTTTGCCCTCCCAGCCTCTCTCTCTCTCTCTTTCTCTCTCTCTTTCTTTCTCTCTCTCTCTCTCTCTCTCTCTCTCTCTCTCTCTCTCTCTTTGTGGCCTTTTCAGCATCTTTTGTGCCCTCTGTCTCTGTTAATGTTTCTCTGTTTCTGGTTCTGGTCCTTTTTCTGTCCCCCTCTCTCTCTCTCTTTCTCTCTCTCCATCTCTCAATCTCTCTCTCTTTCTGTCTATCAAGCACCCGCCCAGTTAAAGCCACTATCAATAATTACCCCCCCACTCTTTATCTTTGTTTAAGCCTAAACGTAGATACTATGAACAAAGCTTCTTTCTTAGAACTACACGCCTGTGGAACTCCATTTTGCTGTTTTCCAACTGACTACAATATAGTCGTCTTCAAGTCCAACATAAACAAATTCTTGATGAGTTACTGCCTTAAGTAATCCAATTTACCCAATTTCCACTATTGACGATTACTACGATATTGTCCCATTGACTACCGTACACTCTTTAACCTTTATCCTCGAGTGGCCTCTGTGCTTTGATAAGTTGTGACTCTTTTATAAAATAAATAAATAAATAATCAAATATACACACACAGAGTTTTTGCGGCACCTTCAACCTGTTTATGTGATTATCCGTCTCTGTAAAAGTCTCTGTTTCTGGTTTTCTCATTTCCCCTTCTCTCTCTCTCTCTCTCTTCTTCTCTCTCTCACACACACAGACATACACACACATACATTGACTCTCCCTCTCTTTGTCTTTCTCCCTCTTTATCTTTCTCTCTTTCTCTTTCCCCTCTTTCTGTATCTCTCTTCCTTTCTCTCTTGATTGCGACACCCTCAATATCTGTAAATGTTTCTCCGTTTTTAGTTTTCTCACTGCCCGCTCTCTCCTCTCTCTCTTCTTCTTCTTCTTCTTCTTCTTCTTCTTCTTCTTCTTCTTCTTCTTCTTCTTCTTCTCCATCCGCAGTATTATATGAGATTAGTGTAAAGAATATGTGTTTTGTTCTTCCCAGCACACCATAGTCGTTAGAATTCCAGAGTGTTCATGAAACAAAAATGATATCAGGTCCTTTCCATCTTTGCATATTAATTCAGATCAGAACTGATATGACATGTTTGTAATTCTTTTAGATAACAGTTAATATTATGTATTAGTTAGCTTATTCAACCGAAACGTTGTGAAACTAACATTGAATATGAGTGACAACCGTGGTCAGAATAATCTATGTAATAAGTAATATTTTATTCTGTTTGTCAGCCTGTCTGTTTGCCTCTCTCTCTCTCTCTCTCTCTCTCTCTCTCTCTCTCTCTCTCTCTCTCTCTCTTTATTGATTGTGCTGTCTCTGTTTTTACTGAAATTTTTTTATTGTTCTGTTTTTCTCTTAATTCCTTACAAACTCTCAATCCCCTTTTCTCAATCCCTCTGCCACTCTTAATACTCATTTCTCAATCCCATAACCCCCTTTGATATATATACTAGCAATTAAACCCACCTTTGCTCGGGCCCTATGTACTGTTCATAACTATATATATATATATATATATATATATATATATATATATATATATATATTCATTAAAAGTTTGACGTATGTCTAGGTAACCTAAATCTAAAATTTCAAGTGTTTAGACCAAAAATTGGCTGAGGAGTTCGGTAGAGTCTGCAAACCTCAACTTTTTCAAAGTTGACCTCTTGGAAGAAAACTTTTCGCCAAAAACGGAGTAAAACGCTTGCTGCATGTTTGAATATCCTTTATGTAAAATTTCAAATGTTTAGACCAAAGAATTTGCTGAATAGTTTACTAGAGAAGGTCAAATTTATTTAACTTTCACACCTTGGTAGCAAAATTTTGTCCTAAAATTTAGTATAAAATCCTTGATACCTGAATACAGTTTATGTAAAATTTCAAATGTTTAAACCAAAGAATTTGCTGAATGGTCAATTTTTTTTAACTTTGACTCCAATTTTGCCTCCTTAACATTCATTGTTTTAGAATGGAATGTAAAACTTTGATCCATGTCCAAGGAACCTGCATTTAAATTGTAAGTGTTAATACCCAAAACTGGCGAAGGAGGTTGGTAGAGATTTCAAAGGTACAAGTCAGGGAATTGTATCTCTTAACAGCCAAATTTCTGGCCAAAAACCAATGGAAAAAAAATTCCCAAATTTTTATACCCTTATGTAAAATCTCTATTCTGTAGACTGAAAATTGACAGAGTTATTTTGCAGGGAAATGCACACGCAGAGACAGACAGACACACACACGGATAATTTCACTTATATATATATTTTTAGAGAGAGAGAGAGAGAAAGAGAGAGAGAGAGCAATACATCTCGAATATTATATATATATATATATATAATTACTATAAAAATTATTAAATACCTACAGAGCCTAGTGTATTCGAAAATCATCAGTCCAAGGTGTCACCATCAACGACCGTCAGGAGATTCGAACCTGCCAACTCTGACTGCATTAGCAAGGACCAAATCCATTCGACCACTGTCAACCGCGGAAAATATCGCTGAAATTTAAACCTTTATTTTTTAAATGTTTTTAACAGCTGTCAGAGTGAGCTAATCATTATATGATGATCTGCGCATGCGAACTAAAGTGGCCGACTTTATTTCAATTGTTCGTTGAAATTTAAGCATTACTTTTTTTTTCTTTGTGTCACAAAATATAACAGACAACCAATCGATTTGATTTAAAAATTGGACGATTTCGGTGACAATAAAAATATGGTTGTGTGAAACATCCGTTGAACATCATCCAATCCCGGGCAACGTCGAGTCACCTCTTGTTTATTTGATACTTTATTTTTTTTATGTAAGACTTTATCAAATCTCCATTACTAACGATTACGACGATATTATCCTATTGATTACTGTACACGCAATAATCTTTATCCCCGAGTGGCTTCCGGGCCTTGATAAGTGGTGACTAGCATGTAAAAAATGATTCGCGGCTATTTCAGTTTAAACTTTAATTCAAGCCATAATCACTACACAACTAGTCAAGGCATACCAAATCAACCGTAAGTCATCTGATATTATAGAGGTGCATTCGAAATGAATGTTTCTGTTCAGAGCACAACTAAACTATGATACTTGACTTGTTTAATGTAAAATTTTTAATTCAAACCATTATATATAAAAAATAATTTTATAATATAAACAGTGCAATGCAGATTACGATGCATTGCGAACCGCAGGACCGGGAACATGGGAGCTTTTTAGGTGCAAAGCGATGTGTCGCAAGATATAACAGGCAACCAATCGATTTGATTTAAAAATTGGACGATTGAACCGATTTCGATGACAATAAAATATGGGAGTGTGAAACAGTCGTTGGACATCATTCAATACCGGGCAACGTCGGGTCACCTCTTGTTTATTTGAAAACATTCGTGATAGAAAAGATGTACGACCTTTCTTTTTTACACAAGAATCACTACTTATCAAGACCTAGAAGCCACTCGAGGATAAGAGTTAATGGGTATACATTAGCCAGTGGGATTATAGCGTAGTAAGCATAAGTAGTGGATTTTTTTGTAAGTTGGATTACATAGGGGAACGGTTCATCAAGAACTTGTTTACGTTGGACTTGAAGACAATTAAGAGAGTTACACAGGCGTGCAGTTTTAAGAAAGAAGCTCCGTGCATTGAATCTATATTTTGGTTTAGGAACAGATAAAGAGTGTGAGAAATTATTGGTAGTGGTTCTAGCTAGACGATTGTTTTTCGTGAAAGTTTGGCGAGGGGGGCATTTATTGAAGCTCAAACGAGCATCTGCCATGAAAATAACGATAAAACCTATTCGTCGTAAAGTTTCTACACAGTTACAAACAGTTTCAACATTGAATGTGTTTTGCTACTTTATTTTCTGAAATTTAAGAATGGAATTCTTTTGAATGTATTTATTTTCTGTTTGAATATCGACGGTTTTTATTTAAAAAAAAAATATATATATATATATATTATTGGCCGTCTAGATGTTCCTATGACCTTAGACATAAAAACCTATCAAATATATATGTAAATGACACGGGTTAACCTGCGCAGGAAAGGTCATGCAACAACACTGCATTACTATTATTGATCAATCTTGTTTTAAGTACGTCCATCACATTGACCGTCCATCCGTCACACTTTTTTTGCTGTTTAATTTTTTCACCCCCAAACAAGGCATATTGTTATTGGAACCTAAGGGCTATTATTTGGGCACCTGTTGACTATGAGGTTGTGGGGAAATTAGCAACGAGATTTCTATCCATGTTACATGTATATATTTTCGGGTTAATACAGCTCGGGTAATAGGATACAGGGAAGGAATTCCAAAGTCTAACAGTTGTAGAAAAGAAACTTTTACAGTAGAGGTGGGATTTTGCTGCTTCTTGAGGTAGTTGAGAGAATGTACATTGCTATGGATTCATACGAGCACATACCATTAAGTGCGTGTAAAAAAAGGCACAGGAATGCAATAATGCGGCGATACGACAGAGATTAGAACGTATTTGATAGTGAAGACCCTTTAAAATTTTGGACACTGGTTTGCATTCAGTAAGAAAGGCTATTCGTATATGAACCAGTCCAAATCTGGCAACAAACTCCTGACATGGATATATGGCGGTTGTGTAAAGATACTTCTATTTATATATATATATATAAAGAAATTCTATATGTGTGTGCGTATGTATGTGTGTGCGTGTGTTTAAATTCACACTTTTATGTCCTGGGAGTGTTCTTTGATAGGCTCGTTTCCGAATGCCTCTGATAAATATCGAAAATCCATAATCGAAGAAATCTTATTAAAGAAAGAACAGTCCGATTTTGCCCAAGTACATCCTAACATTACAAGTGCATTTAAGAAGTATAATACCGCGCAAGCAGAAAAGCCAGGTGTATATAATCAATAGTAGGTTTCTTAATAAACAGAGGTGCGTTCGAAATGTTTCATTTAGAGTAGGATTGAACAATGACACTTGATATAAGAATTTTAAGCTAATAGCACCTTTAAAAAGTGATATATATTATAAAAATAAGCTCATAAAATCAACCGTAGGTTCTCTACAGTGCAATGTAAACTACAATAGATTGTTGACTAAGTTACTATCGAGAGACATGTGATGCTTCCCCTCGGTGCATTATCGATTTAATTTAAAATTGGCGATTTCATCGATTTCGATGTTAATAAAAGTATTGGATATGTTGAACACTCATTGACTCTCATTCAATCCCAGGCAACGTCGGGTTCCCCTGATAGTAAATTCTAAATTAGATTTCCATCATTAAGCGTTCTCAGTGAAAGGACGTTTATTCACGATGGCTTTTTTTCTTATCTTTTCTTTTCTGAGAATCCGAGAAGTAGGATACTTCGTGAAATGAATATGTCGGTATTGAAACACAAAATCGTTTTTTTTGTTGTTTTTATATTGGCAAAAACAAACAACAAAAAAAAACAAGGAATCACACGTTTGTGACGGATGACCGTGATTGCATTCCTTACTTTTTTGGAATGTTCTATTGATTCTTGCCACTGAATTCCACAAAGAATCGACAGTAAATAATGAATATTAAAAAAAGAATCATGTGCTTAGAGAGACACCCGATATTTGATGTGCGCGAATTAATCATTTCTTCACACACACCCATCCGATCTGTAACTTATATCAATATATTACGATGATGTCCTTTCTACTGCGATTTCAATAACGTTATAAACAATTATACTATATTTTGCGTCTACTTCAATACAAACTAATAAAGCATACATCGAGATATTACATAAATTCCGTGAATATTAAGGCAACGCATCAATTTGAAATTCGCTAATTATTATGACTAAAAGCCATTCAAGGATCAGTATTAATGAGACTGAAATGAAAGCCAACTAAGTAACATTACAGGAAGACTAATATTGACCAACAGTATAAACTGCGTTCAGTTAATTTTTAGTGTGACTCTGATGAGTTGAATTCTTAGACGACCAAGTTGTAATCAGCAGGCAACTATATCTGCGATAATGTGTTTTATAGATAAAACGATTTTCTTATAGAGCTCTGTTTATGGGAATTTTTTTCCGACATTAAGCATATGAAGGGAAAACTGAAAGGTTTTTTTCTTTAGTTGTGATGCTAGTCGATTTCTTGCAGCGAGTGTCTTACGAGAGTGGGATTTGGATATTGAAGCTCAGTCGAGCACCTTTCATGGGAATAACCATAGAATATATATGGGCTTGTTGCAGCGGGTCTAGGGCAACTTTTGAGAGAAAGAAATTGTACGGAAGAGATGATATTCATTCATCACTAGAGTTTTTCTTTATTTCGGTTATTTGTCTTCTTCGGTAAACAGCTAAATATTTATAATGATTGAATTTCAGCAATCAGACAAGAATCACAGATTTGATTAATACTTGTTTATGCAATAAACACAATTCAGGTCCAAATATGTGACACCATGTTTTCTCTGTTACTAAAACTTTTTGACGACTCTTCGTGTTTCTGTGTATGTCTTTCACGCATCACCGTGACTTACACAGAATTATGTTTATGTACTACCAGCAAGGATGCATGGTGTTGCCCCGAACCAAAATATAAAATCTGTATTAAAACTTGTATTACTTTATTTCTCTTTATTTTTTCTCTTTCTGGCTCACCCGTTTCCCCTTCCTCTTCCAACCTCTCTTTTTCTTCCCCACCCAGCCCATTCTTCTCTATAGACACACACACACGACTCGTTTTTATAGATTCCTAGACGAATTAGTCGGCATAAAAGAAATACATCCTTGATTAAAAATCAGTTTCTCCAATTTTAATTAGTACATAACCTGTCTAGAAAACAGACTCGATGATGAATTCTGCGCCAGGTTAGATTCAAGTAACAAATAATAATAATAATAATAATAATAATAATAATAATAATAATAATAATAATAATAATAATTATTATTATTATTATTATTATTATTATTATTATAACAATAATATAAACAACAATAATTATAATAATAATAGTAATAATGTGATGCCAAAAAGCCGAGAAGGGTCAAGAAGGATTGAAAGACCGAGGAGAGAGCGCTAGCCAGACCTCGGCTGGACAAGCGCAAAGAGAACTGGGACCTTGGAGAGGCTGAGTGCCATTCAAATTCCAGTATAAACCAATGGCCACTGCCAGCGAGAAATCAATGGTAAGAGGCTGTTACGATGATGCAAATTCATTTGCAAATGCTATCAAAGGACGTGTAGAGAGCTGGACATCTTGGGAAACTTGTTGTCACTCAGCTTCCAGAGAACACCGCAGATTTCCAATCAGATCGTTTGTTGACCTGTGTGAAAGCTCCATGTGAGCCAATAATAATTCTTCAAGTATTGTTTCTTTAGTGGATGGACATTATTGAATACGGAATCGGTAGAATTATTTTTCCGTTTAAAATTGTCTAATTATAAATGACAGATGCGGCCACACAATTATTTTTATTTATTTATTATTTGGAGGAAATCTAGGTCTCTATAGATAAAGCACTACATAAAAAATGCCATTTCCCGATAGGTTCGAAAGTTCGCAGACTTATTGGCAGTGCATGTTTTTTGTAGCACTTATTGACCAGCCACAATACCTACAATTAATAATAATAATAATAATAATAATAATAATAATAATAATAATGTACCATTCGACTCGACTGTTTCAATAGAGATGCTGCGCACACGCAAACACTGGTCCACAGGATGAAATATAAGTTATACCTTTAGATTCTAATTATATCCTGCAATGTCTCAGCTATCTGATGTTCGTCAAGGTGTTGTTTATTTGTTCGGGATGGCCGACATGAACATTGCAATGTAGATGACAGTGCTCGCAATTAACACGTGTTACATACTTTTTGTTAATTAAAGGGTGGTGTTAATTAATGCGTGTAAGGAAATGTTGGAAATTTCCGAGGAAATATATTCTTTAGATTGGTTTACTAATGAAAACGTGATTCTAAACTTTGGCGTGGCAGACTGTCACAGACAGAATCGTTTATAAAGTTGATAGGGCGCACCGAAAGAAGATGCGTTCATTGACTCTACGTATTAACGATGATAAATTTATTTCACAACTAGCATTTCAGCCAGACGTTGCCCGGGTGTTTGGAGCTGTATGTAGAGAAAAAAAAGAAGAAAAAAAAAGCGGTCAATTTTTTTTAACTTTGACCTCTATTATGACCTCTTAACATTTATTCTTTTGTGCTCAAATCAAGTTATCAAGTTAGATCCATGTCCAAGGAACCTATATCTAAAATTTACAGGTATTTAGACCCAAAATTAGCGGAGGAGTTTGGTAGAGTAACCAATGGACGAATCGTTGAACTTTGACCCCTTAACAGAGAAATTTCTGGCCGAAAGCGGATTACAAATATTTTCCCAAATCTCAGTACCTTGTATATCAAATTTCGAGTCTGTATACTGAAAACTGACAGAGTTATGGCGTAGGAAAATGTACACAGACACACACACCCAGACACGTTCATTTTTATAGATATATAGATTAAACGTTACAGACTATGCATGGACGTATCTGATAATTATAAAATTAACCTTCGTTATTCATTCATCCAAACAAAGATTTTACTCGTTATAAACCATCTTTGGTGTATGTTTACTATTTCCTGTTAGTTAGAGTGTTATGTGATCATCAGATGATCGGTTAAATATTTTCACACAGGTGCACACATATATTCCCTGTTTTATTTATACAGAAGAGACGATACTTTAAAACTACTACCTGATTTTTGTGGTAAGATAAAAGTTTAGTGTCTGTCCTATAAAAAAGAAGAGTAAAAGAAATATTTCTAGAGTGTTATTGTGTATGTTTGAGAGAAAGAGAGAGGGGGAAAGTGGCGAGAAATCAAAAAAATGACAGTAACACGGTAACAGCAATGGAAAATATACACAGTTTTGATTAAAGAGTTGGATGTATTAAAATATATCTACATAAGTGTTTCTGTTTTATTTTGTTTGGTACCGGATAGGATGAATTGGCACCAGAAGTGCCCGTCCTAGACTGTTGTTTCCCGGGTGTGAATGCCAAATCCACTGTACTTGAGGGTGGATTAAAGTTGGTCTTTGTGTCGTTGTAGAGAGCAGCCGATGGGTCTTTTTCCTGCGGCTAGCTCTGAGTCTGTTTATTTTGTTGAAGGGGGGGTCTTCCTGTTCATACTGAGGAATGTCTCAACTAACGGGGCCTGTGCCTCATGATGGTGTTCTTAATACTTTGCTCTCCTCTCTCAAGGACCCTTGTGTCGGTTGCGTAGTCATAGCATTTACAAATATGGTAAAGGGAGGTAGAGAATAAGAAATAGAGAAAAAGAAAAAGAGAAATATAGAGAAAAAGAGAGAAAAAGAAAGAGGAAGATTGAGATAGATAGATAGATAGATAGATAGATAGAAGAAACGGATGGAAATAGAAAGTAAGAAGACGAGAAAATGAGAAAGAAAGACGAAAACATAACGCGGAGAGATATTTAAACAGATAGAATACGGCAAAGAGGGGTAGAAAATGTGAAAACAAAGAAAGAGAAATAGGGAAATACGTAGAAAGAGATAGAGAAAGAGATAGATAGATAGATAGATAGATAGATAGATAGATAGATAGATAGAAACAAGGGGAAGCGAAATAGAACGGGAGAAACGGATAGAAATAAAAATCAAGAAGACGAGAAAATAACAAAAAGAAAAGAGAAAGAAAGAGAGACGAAACTGCAAAGAAAAACTTATATTGGATTAAAAAATATAATTCGTCTTTGGTGGCATGACCAAAGCTGCTGCGCACAAGATGGGTTCCCTCTACTGCGGTAGAAAAATACTCACACCTGATGATATTCTATACTAGCAGGTCGCCCGGCATTGTCCGGTCTTAAAATACGATTAAATATGATATTTTGATTAATGCCTATTTCGTATTTCGTATTTATTATTATATATATATTATGCTGGACCCAATAGTAATGACTTAAACAGTTTTTTTTTTTAAATGACCCGTGCGGTACGCCAACACCGAGAATCGAAACCAAAGCCTTTAGCCTACAATTTACTTTTTTCTTTGACGTCAGTGCCTGAGCTATGAAGACATGTTTGCTGCAACGCTAACAATTAAAACATGAACCAACAGCTATTACGTAACGCAAGCATATTCGTAATGCCGTCATTCGACTTTCACCTGGCAAATTTTTTTTTTTTTTAAATTTTCACACATTTTCACAGATTTGCCTCGGCTAAAAATCCAAATATAATGTTTCGCATGGGCTCGAATACCCTATATATTTAGTGTCATGTCTGTAGACTAAACACTGACAGAGGAGTTTGGTAGGCAACTTTTTAAACAAATATTTATACGCATACATAAATACAAGGTGTCCAAATAAACTGTATACACTCTTTTAATGTTTATAAAAACAGCATTTATTTAAGAAGTAGAAGTTCCATACATCAAAAGACTGTGAACAAATATATAAGCCAGTTAATTATCGAAAGTGTTCAAATTGATGGCCATTGTGGTCCATGAACAGCTGACAATACTCACCGATTGAATCAAAAACGTTCCTAATCAGTTTAATTGGTATGTTGACACATCTTCTTTCAATGGTTACTTTCACCTCATTCATTGTAGCTCGTTTTGTGGTGTGAACCCTGTGTTTAACATGTCTCTAACCTCGCCCCGCCCCCAAAAAGAGAAAAATCCATGGTGGCAGGTCAAATCCGCTGAGCGTGGGCAGTACTCAATACTTCCTCTTCGTCTTAACTGTCTGTTTCGCTGATGACTATCAAGATATGCTCTTCATCATGATTATAGTGGGTAAGTGCTGCATCCTGCTGGAAGTGACATTCTGTATTCCTAAACATCTCTTGGGGACGTGGCATAGCGTATTCATGTAGCAAGTTGAGATGATTTAAAGAGTGTATATATTTTATTCGGACGCCCTGTACATGCAGAAACAGGTTTTTTTGTTTGCCATAACCGTTTTATACAAACAGTATGCAAGTAAAAGCCATGTAGAATATTTTCATAATTATAATTACACGTAATAGTATAATATAATTACACGTAATAATATAATATAATTACACGTAATAATATAATATAATTACACGTAATAGTAAAATAAAGATGATCACCCCAAAAGAAAAAAAAAAATCTAAATAGGAAATTATTAAAATGAATGTTTTAAAGCGTATGCAAATTAGCTAGGTCTTTTACGGATGAATGCAATTTCATGACCTATATAAACCAAAGTTGCATTTTCTTTGGAAATAAATATGAAAAAAAAAGACTTTCCTTATTTCTTTCTTGGCCTTGGGGCCAAGATCAAAGTGTAGTATTTGTTCTGGTGTTTCATTTAAATTAAGTGAATTGGTATTTGGGAAAACCCTCTATACTGAGACAATTACTATTTTTGGGGATACTGCCAGAGCGACCCGTTTTTGCCCTTCTTTAAAAAATACCTAAATAAACAGAAAAAAGGTGTTTAATATGAATAGCAAAACATCCCTCCTCAAAAATAACTTATAGAAGTATAGATATTTAAAAAGCACCAATTCATCCATGCATGAAATATTATTTTCATATATTAGCCGATGCATCAATCACTAGTTTTTTTGTTTTTTTTCCTCTGGGATAGTTAAATCTAAATGTCATAAAAGCGAATCATGAAAAGTGTAATCACAGCTTCTTGACGATTATTTCTGCAACATACGTTTCTTAATGCACTTTGTATAATTTACGCCACTTCGTTTCAAGGTCACAACACAAAGACTGTTCATGGCTGAATCGTAATTAACAAATTTACAGGTCGTTGGACATGTCCTACACAGAGCCGGACAAAGACATAGTACTAGGTGTTCGGCACGACAGAGTCTTGTTAAGTACATTGGCACACGAAAAAATGTTGAACAAGAGGCAAGGCATTCTCCTTGTAAGTACTTGTAAATAAATGGCTGTTGTGTCAAGTGAAAAAAGTGAGTCGAAGTCTTGCTTCAACTTTGTTTCTTGCGACTGTCTGCACACAATGAGTGAGTCCCGAGTGTTGAGATGAAATGACTACGTTACATAACCTCTTTTTGCAGTGGACAAGTATTATCTTCGTAAAGAACGATGGTGCGTATTAGTGCACGATAAATCCGTCGCTTTTTGTTTAGCCTGGCATCACTACGCGACCAAAGGCAAATGTGAAGACGATAAAAATATGATTTTGCACTCTTTATAATATGCTGAATCTCGTCATACTTTGACTTGTTGGCGTAACTTTGGTACTGAATTCATTGAAACTGCGTAACTTCCAGACAGTGATATCTTGACACGTAGCTAGCAAAACATAAAGCAGAAAAGGCGTGTTTGGGTAGCTGGACGCAATGCTCTATCTATATAAGAGCCAGGTATGTTCAAGGATACTGTTGCCACATCTGGGCAGGAGCTGCTAGAAAGGACTTGACTGCCTTGATAGAGTTCAAAATAGACTTCGTAGCCTCGTAGGAGATGTCCTTTTCTCTTCCCTGCAACCTCTATCTCACAGAAGAGATGTTGTGAGTTTGTCTGTGCTTTATCGTCATTTTTATGGAAAGTGTTCGACTGAGTTTCAGTCTATGATCGCTCCTCGCCAAACTTTCACAAGAAACACTCGTCTAACTGAAAACACTATCAATAATTCTCCCCACTCTTTATATGTGCCTAAACCTAAACGTAGATTCCATGAACAAAGCTTCTTTCTTAGAACTGCACGCCTGTGGAATTGTCTTCCGTTTTCCTGCTTTCCGGTTGACTACAATATGGTTGTCTTCAAGTCTAACGTAAATAAGTTCTTGATGAGCCGTTCCATATAAGTTAACATATTTACCGAATTTCTATTACTAATGATTTCTATATTGTCCAATTCCTACTGTACACTCTTTTAACCCTTATCCTCGAGTGGCCTCTTCGCCTTGATAATGTGGTGATGCCTGTGTAAAAAAAAAAATATCTATCTCTTTTTTGTCACACACCCACAAAAGTGGGACATTCTCTGATCCATTCTGTAGCCGTTCTTATCGTTCTAATATTTCCTTTTTAAAAAACGTCGACGTTTCGGCATGCTTATCAGAAAACTACTTCCGTCTATTTATATATCTATCTTTCTATCTCAAGTGACCTATCTCTCTGATGATTTTCCGTGAGTGTTCGTGCCAAGATCACAGTGTAGTATCCGTTCTGAAGTTACACTTAATTTTTTTCTTGTGCTTGGTCCGTGGAGGAGAAATCCTTCATGACTGAGACAATTTGTACTTTTGGTTCCTATCCAGAGTGACTCCTTTTGTGGAGCTGGATTTTCCTCACATTAAAACCGACCTTGTGTCTAACTCTGCCCTTGTGGGGAGGCAAGTAAATAGGAACATTTTTTATGAAGATCGGCGTCGGAATGTGTTCATCAGATGACAAGCGAAACATGTGTTCTTGACGATAAGGTGTCTATAATACTTTATACATCTGTTAGTGAAGATATGACATTATGTAAAACCCCTCGACCTGTTTCGAAGATCCTGTCACATATTAAACGTACGATCCATATTGTCTATATCGGTGTCCACGCGTTGCAAATCTAATATAATTAGTTGTCACTTGGATGCATTGGAAAAATGAGTTGAAAAGAAGTACGTAATTGCTCAGATGCATTCACGCACAGTTATGAGAAAATTTATCGATCGACCGGTTGTAAACGTTTACATTTCGTAATACAGTCTGTAAGAGTTTAGTCTTCACTAACAGCGCAGATTAAATGGACACGTCTTAAAACAGATTAAATAGACGTATCTCAAGAATAGTTCCGATCCTGTCTCTTTAATATCGCATGTAATTGCAATCGAAGAATCGCCCATGGCTAAAACACATTAATCTCAAAGATTTGAATTTGCCAGTCATTCTTTTATCGATTCTATTCCTTAACAAACTGAACAGAGTAATACAGCAACAAGAATGGTTTTTTTTGTTGTTTTTTTTTAATTCTTACTAGACCAAATCCCTCAGCCGTTAGGTTAGTGTTGGTACATTCTACCTGCTGCATATAAAACCATATGAAAGCATTTACCAATATAAGAATAATATTTCAAATAATAACAGAAACATAAATTTTTAATTCTCATCTAAAAAAAAAAAAAAAAAAAACAGAATACACCACATTGTATGAAACAGAAACGTTCTTTATATTAATTTATTTGTTGCGTATAATGATTCTCATCTTTACTAGTTGCTGTTTCACGAGGTTTCGGTCAACTATTCTTCTGGCCTCCGTCAGATGGTAACAGCGACTGATAGGACCTTCGAATCTCCTAACTGCATTCTCAGCAATCACTGCTATCCATAGTTGTTGTCGTCTCACCACGTTTTTTGGCCAAGTAAGCCTCTGGCCGGCTTTGGGTAGGATTGAGACCGCTATCTTCAGACAATTTTCATCTGGAACCGTAGAGATTCAACGTCTCTATCAACTGCGCCACGGGCCCCGAAGGGCGATTAAGGTTGGATTCTTTGATCTTATAAATCTACGTTTATTTATTATCTGATCTTCCATGGTCGGGTCCGTACCGAATGGTATATATATATATATATATATATATATATATATATATATATATATATATATATATATATATATTATTTTAATTGGATTCATAATAATACTCATCTCAATAATGAATTTCAATTAAAATAATAGAAACGTTTTTGTATTTATACAATTTTTTTTTTTTTTAATTAAGAGTGAGTTTAAACGTTTCTGAATGTTGGAATTGAGGATTGATTATTTGGATAATTTTGATGCTGCATGCTACTGTCCTCATCTTGATTGTTATTTGCATAGTAATTCGATCGATGTAACCTCCGACCATCTTCAGCTGTATTATATCGAACTTTTCTATCGACTTCAGAAATTTGCACGGAATTTCCAACGGAATCCTTGATTAAATTCACGTGGATATCCTCTCGTTCCGTTAGTCATTACTAGAACTACACCAATAGCACTACTGATGCAATTCTCTATCTATATAAAAGTCAAGTACGTCTAAGGATGGAATACTGCAGCCATATCTGGGCAGGATCTGCTAAAAACAGCATATCCCCCCTTGACAGAGTACAAAATAGACTTCGTGGTTTTGTGGGGGATGCCCTTTTCTCTACCCTTCAACCTCTCTCCCACAGAAGAGAATTTGCGAGCCTATCCTTGTTTTATCATTATTTCCATGGCAGGTGCTCGTCTGAACTCCAATCTCTGCCCCCCCCTCGCAAATCTTTCACGAAAAACACCCGTCTAGCTGAATCCACTGTGAAAACATTCCCCCACTCTTTATCTGTGCCTAAATCAAAACGTGGATTCCATGAACAAAGCTTCTTTCTTAGAACTGCACGCCTATGGAACTCTGTTCCGTCTGCTTGCTTCCCACCTAACTACAACTTGGATGTCTTCAAGTCCAACGTAATCAAATTCCTAATGTACCGCCCCCTTAAGAAAACACTTCATCAAATCTCCATACTAACGTACTGTACTTGCAATAACCCTTATCCCTGAGTGGCTTCCGGGCCTTGATAAGTGGTGACCACCGTGTGAAAAAAAGCACATTCTTTTCGTTGTTTTGACTCTCCGGTATATATCCAACAGAGACGGTCCTGGACATGACCTTAAATTATATCTAGTAGTGAGGCTTCAACTTGCGGGCTTTGGGAAATGTGGAGCCACCCTTTAATTATCATTACTCCCAGGTCCACTCTGACCCGGAGTGATCGTACCTGTTAGGGTCTCAACTATGGGTTAAATAGAAACCGACTTGAAAAAAAAAAACAAATATATTCTATTAAAAAAATGTTCTTCAAAATCTTTGGAGTCGGCATTAAATAACCTGAAAAGGGTTGATATGCCGTAAAACAAAAACAACCAACCAGCAAACCAACCAACCGACACAGTTTAGCACAGTTAATCACCCAAGAACCACAGCACTCTATATAAAAGCAGACAGGATATCAACGGATACACACTCAAGAGTCAAAACAATTAAAAGAATATGCTGTTGTCCTAGCCCTAGTCATAATGAGATAGAGATCCTAAGTAAATAGATTCCCGAGCTCTACAATATATGCCTGAAAAAAATCTGTGCAACATAGCATGGATGCACGGATGTAAAGGCATGGTAAGTGACGTCACCGGTACAAAATAAAAGAATTATTAAATAGAGAAAGAGAACGATTATGGGGGAGACGAGATAACGTTCAAGATCTCGTGAGAGAAGAGATAAGGTTCGAGATCAAGTGGATGACGATACGGCTGTATAGATAGGGAAATTAATGATGTTGCTACAAGGGGCAAGCGAGTTGGAGTTATTTCCTATTCTTCGTCGCCTCTGCGACTGAATTTGCACGCAACGTGTGTTACTTCCCAGACAGCGTTACCGTTGGAGCTTACATTGACCTAAATGTTGTAGAAAATAACACTCAAAAACACTACCATCGAAAATTTAGTTCGGCAGACATCAGAAAATTGTATTAACAATCTCTTGTGTTACGAACTACATAAAATATTATTCCTAACGTAAGTGTGACAAACGACAGAAAATGGTATTTAAAAAAAAAATAATAATAAAGTATGCTATTTCAAACACAATCCTGATTGACCAACGGAAATTCTATTTTCAATCATAACCGATACAAACAAAATAAAAGCCAACGATAATTTCATTAATAATAACATATTGAAATCTTTATTTTAAAAGTGACAGACAAACGAAAATGCTTTTCCAAATTAAAATATCTATGTATTTTCGAAATTAAGGGTATATTTAATTAACAAAATGTCATAATTAAAAGTGTTTGGGCCCAGTTTCAGAGTTATGATTAAGGTTATGAATAAGGTTATTATTAAAGTCATAAATTAAGATTACGATTAAAGTTATGATTAAGGTTATAATTAAGATTACGATTAATATTATTATTAAGATTACGATTAAGGTTATGATTAAGGTTATGATTAAGATTATTATTAAAGTTATAAATTAAGATTACGATTAAAGTTATGATTAAGGTTATAATTAAGATTACGATGAAGATTATTATTAAGATTACGATTAAGGTTACGATTAAGGTTATAATTAAGATTACGATTAAGGTTATTATTAAGATTACGATTAAGGTTATGGTTAAGGTTATGATTAAGATTATTATAAAATTTATAAACTAAGATTACGATTAAAGTTATGATTAAGATTATAATTAAGATTACGATTGAGACTATTATCAAGATTACGATTGCGGTTATGATTAAGGTTATGATTAAGGTTATAAACTAAGATTACGATTAAAGTTATGATTAAGGTTATAATTAAGATTACGATTAAGATTATTATTGAGGCTATGATTAAGGTTATGATTATTGTTATAATTAAGGTTATGATTAAGGTTACGATTAAGGTTATGATTTAGGTTTAGTTGTTGTCTTGGATATCAGTAAGCATACATGTCACATATTTTCTTTACACAAGACCCAGAGGCCACTCGAGGATAAGTGTTAAAGAGCGAGCAGTATTCACAGAGGCAATATCACAGTAATCGTTAATAAATGTTATCTACCATCATTTCACCCAAAACATTTTGCTGTAAGGGGCTAATACTTGGGACGAAATTTACGGGGATGCTTTGTAGGGAGTTGAACAACTAGATGTCTGTTCACATTACATTTGAACTTCTGCGTGTCAGTACAGTCAGGGTAAACATGGATCCAGGCGGAAATATCAATATCTTACAAATCGAGGGAAGAAACTATGTGAGTAAAAGGCTTTCCGGTATCTATGGTTCTCTACAGTGTAGGGGTGGGATTTTGCTGCCTGTCGGGTCATTCAGGGGCATTTACATGTACGAGGGTTTACAAGTGCATTAAGTTCGTTAGAGAACATTATATTAAAATACATATAAAGCAGACACAGAGTTGTCATATTTCGGTGATGGGACAGAGTCTGGAGTTTGGTTGCTAGTGCGAGTCAAATTAGGCTGGCTAGTCTATTTCGAACCCCAAGAAGGAGATACTAGTTTTGTATATTTATCTAATAAGGGGAGAACGTCGTGTGATCATCTAGTGGTCCAGTCTATCTGTTCATATGCCTTGTATGTGTGTGTGTGTGTGTGAGGTACATGTATTTTTGAGATACCTTCATGCGTTGCCGATGTTGGTCCACCTGAATTCATCTCGTGTCTTGGAAGGAACACTGGTACCTGTTTTGGGATGAAGATTTATTCACTCCAAACGATGGATTGGTTTTATATATTTTTTTATTCACCTTCCAGATGTCGACCGCAGAAAGATGGAAGTGAATCTCTGGCTTGCGTGGTACACGTCAGAGCCACAAAGGAGTCTACACTTATAAAGGCCCGGGGACCACTCGAGAATAAGGTTTACCGAGTGTACGACCGCCAATGTGACAACATCGTAGTAATCTTTAGTAGTGGAAATTTGGTGAATTGGATTACTTAAGGGAACAGCTCATCAAGAACTTGTTTACATTGGACTTGAGGACGACCATATTGTAGTCAGCTAGAAAGTAGGGAAATGTTCAGTCCTAAGAAAGAACCTATGTTCATGGAAATTACGAAATTATGGTCTAGGCACAGATCAAGAGTGGGGGAATTTATTGATAGTGATTTTAGATAGATGAGCGTGTTTTATGAAATTTTGGCGAGGGAGGACCATAAATTAGAGCTCAGACGAGCATTTGACATACAAAATAACGATAAAACAGAAACAGGCTCGCAACGTGTCTTCTGTGGGAAGAGAAAAGGGTACCCCCAGTAGGCTAAAAAATCAGTTTTGAACTCTGTCAGGGCAGGATAAGTGCTTCTAGCAGCTCCTGTCCAGATGTGGCAATAGTACTCTATCATTTTATGTCGAGTGTATTAGTATTCTGTTGCCAGTTTTGCTTTTGTTATCTAAAATATTTTCGTCCATTCATCTCAGATGATACATGAGGATGACTGGGACGTGAAGAAGAACAACACAATAAAATGAATAGCGGATAAACGAATTAATAATATATGGTTTCTTCAGTTTTTTTTCTGCAACGTGACAGTATCTCGTAAATGTGCAGACACTTTCAGATTGATGACGTAGACGCATTATTTTACTGCTGGCTAATGTGATCAAGTTAGTGGATCAGTAGATAGACACGAACTCGAAATCAGTGGCTTGTCCAGAACTCCCGCAATAAGAAGAGATCATAGTTGTGGGGTGTTTGCAGCAGACTTGGCAACATTTATCTATGTATTATCTTGATTTTTCGGACCATTGTCCTCATCTTGAGTGCTATTTGCTCAAGGTTTTGGTCGATGTAACGTGCTATCATCTTCAGGTTTATCTTGTCAAACTCGGGAATCTTTCTGTCTACAGTGAATTTCAAATTGAACAATTTTATTAAATCCACGGCTCTTGTCCCGTCAGCCAAAACGGGATAGATAAGTTAAGTACTTCGAAATTGTATTTTGAGTGTCGCCCGTATAAAGGATTGAACCTAAAATTGTCCAGGAGAGTTTAACGTCGAATTGAATTTACTAACTACATTATTCGCTACGTTACGGATCTTTGCGAACAGATCCTCAGTGCAGGTGGCATTCGATATAAATTGCGAATTACTCAGACAAAACAAGACCTGAATAAGTCGGATGGTTTCATCGAAAGAAACGTTGCGAAAATAACACTCAAGATGGGAGCAGTAGTCTGAAAAAATCCAAAATAATACGAATTACCTATCGTCATTTCAAAAGTTCGTAAATAAAAACTCTTTCTTTTTTTTGCTTTATTGTTGAGATGTCACCCCTACAGACTCTTACAATGAACTATTCCTGTCCCGTCAGCCAAGACAATAATCCAAAATATTACGAATTATCTATCGTCATTTCAAAAGTTCGTAAATAAAAACGAACCTTTATTTACCTTCACCTTAAAGCAACCCTTTCTTTTATGCTTTATTGTTAGGGTGTCACCCCTACAGACTCTGACAATGGACTATTCCTGACGTAACTTCCGGTAACCAGTTTCTGCAATCGAGCAGTCTGAACCTGAGATTCAGAGAGAGTGGGTCGTAACCTTACTTTGTCCTTCCAGTTGAGCGAAGTCCAATTCAACCAATATACGTTTCTGCATTTTCTGTTAATGTATAGTTTATTTCACTGTTTCTAAGCCTTCTCGTTCGTCTTTCAACATTTAAACTACAATATTTATAAACATCAAACATGTTGAGATTCACAGACTGAGAGATGCAATAACCACAATCAATGACATCTCATTTAGATACGGCAAAAATGTTTTGTTCGTACTTTTCAGGTCAATCAATGAAAAAGTTTCCTTCGTTAATTATATAGATGGCTGAATAGAGCTTACATATGCCACTAATGCTTGAACATATTCCTGGTGAGGCTAGATCATTAATGTGTCATCCATATATCGCAATCACATTCTTGGTTTTACTGGTGTTGATCTTAACGCCATTTTCTTTTATTGTCTTTGATAACAATTATTTGTTAACTAGTACTTATTTCACTTTATCTAGCTTTATAATGTTATCCTGAGAAGATTAAGCATTTAGATGTTAATAATGTTTGTAACACCGAATATAATCCTCAGTGCTTCCTTTTCGATTTGGAAGTAATTCTTCTCGGCATGCAGTAAAATTCTTGACGCATGCGAGATCGGCTTAGTGGACCCATCATGTGTAGAAAGCACGCCCCAATCCCATAAGAACTTGCATCAGTTGCGACAATATCCTCTTGTTTCGGATTGAAATGAGTCAGGGATAATCTTACGTTAATACATCTTTTAATTTCTTAAACGCTGCCTAGCACTCAGGCGTCCAGTTTCATTTTTTGTCGCAATTCATGTATGTTCTTAATGAACGTTTGATAATATTTCGCGAGCTCTAAAAAAACTCTGCAATGTAGTTACATTATGAGGTTCTGGCATGTCTTTTATAGCTGTGGGCCTGTCTGGATCAGGTTTCCTTTCGTCCTCATCTATATGATCCAGGTATTTTATTCGTTCCAAAAAAATCGCATTTGCTTCCTTCAATGTGAAGCCGTATTCTTTTATTGTGTTAAACACTGGAAATACATTATCTCTATATTTTGACTACGCATAAGAATATCGTCCAGATAGCCTATTTCGAAATCCAAATCGCTTAGCGAAGTATCGATTACCTGTTGGAAAATTGCAGGTGCTGCTTTTATACCAAATGCTAATCTATTGAATTTATAAAGTCCTTTGTGCGTTGAGATACATAAAAGTTTCGAGCTAGCTATCTTCTTCTACTGGTATTTGTAGGAATGCCTCGCTTTAGTCTATTTTGAAAAAAAGTTTTCCGCCATTTAACTTAGCGCATTTCAGTTTACGTAGCTTGATAATGTCATGTTTCGAAGAATAAGCTTTTAAATGTGAAGGTTGCATCGGTCAACAAATTCGGTGGCCATGGAATACGTTGCTTGCAAAAGGTCGGTGGAGAAAACGTCATCATATGTACATCTACAAACTTCTCCCAAACGCAAGTTATATTTCAGAAGTCGAGGTTTGACAGAAATGGTTAAGGGTGAACAAGTCAGAAAGAATCCATTAAGCATTTTCAGCCTTATTTGACAGAAAGAAACACTGGAAAAACGGAAGAGTGTATGTAAGTTTTGCGTGTATACACGTGTGCGCATTCGTCTGTATATGTGCGTATTTGCTCATGCAGGTGTCAGGGTTAGGGTTAGGGTTAGGTGTTAGGGTTAGGGTTAGGGTTAGGGTAAGGATCATGTGTCAGGTCATGCGTTGCTGTGGTGTACGCTTACGCCTTCTTAATCTCTTTACATCAAGAAACTGAAAGTATCCAGTACATCTAAAAGGCCACCATTCGTCCATGTATCGAGTATTGTTGCCATATTGGGGATGGTGCATCTGCTACTAGTCTCTTGCTCCTAGACAAGGTTTACAAGAGAGTCGGCAACCTAATAGGTCCTGAACTGTCATCTAAGCTTCAGCCTCTGTCGCATCGATGAAATGTTGCGTCCATCTGCCTGTTCTACAAGTACTTTAATGGTGAATGCTCTGACAAACTGCAAGCATTTGTGCCCCCACGACGTAAACACCCTCGACAAACCCGAAAGGCAGCCAAATCCCATACTCACACAGTAGAGATCTCTAGATGGAAAAGAACTTTCTACTCCAGTAGTTTCTTCTTTTTAATCGGTTTTCGACCAGAAATTCGGCTGTCAAGGGCATAAAGTTCAACGATCCGACTTTTGAAAACTCTAGCAAACTCCTCCACCAATTTTGATTTAAACACTTACAATTTTAGATATAGGTTAGTTGGACATGGATCAAACGTCTTAATTTGATTAAAGCCCAAAACAATAAATGTTAAGAAGTCCAAACTGGGGTCAAAGTTAAAAAATAATTTGACCTATCCAGTCTCTACCAAATTACTCAACCAATTTTTGCTCTAAACATTTGGAATTTTACATGAAGTGTGTTCAGACATAGAGCAAGCTTTTTAATCGGGTTTTGGCCAAAGATTTGGCTGCCAAGAGTTCAAAGTACAACAGATTTGACCTTTGCGGCCTGTAGCAAAATATTCAGTCAATTTTGGGTGTAAATATTTAAAATATTTATATAAAGGGTATTCCGACAAATAACACACTTTTTAATCAGGTTTTGGGCGAAAATTTGGCTGACAAGAGGTCAAAGTTGAATGAATTGACCTTTGCAGATTCTACCAAGCTCGTCCGCCAATTTTGAGTCTAAACACTTCAAATTTAAGATGTAAGTCACCTGAACATGAGTCACACGTGTTAGTTAATATATATATATATATATATATATATATATATATATATATATATATATATATGAAATTAAAAGAAATGTAGTGTTTACATAATACGCAATTGTAAACTTCAAACTAATATAAAAAACGGTATTTATATATAGAAAATGTAATCCCAACCGAATAAAGAAGGTCTATACGCAATAGAGATTAGAGCTTATTATAAGACAAACAAAATTTTAACTGTAAGTTGAACTTTACAATCGAAATATATTGTTCGACTGAATGCTCCAAAAATAATTTTAAAAAATGCTTATTCCGCGGAGTTTGAAAGAATGATGTTCTTGTTATTCTTCTCATCAAAGCGCATAAAGAAATCAGCAAATTATATTTGTAGCAAGTTATGCTAATTTGCTAGTTAAGGCATTAAGTGAAACCGCAATTTATTGCAGTTATAAATTGCCAAGAAAAGAAGTGAATAGATGGATATGTAATATATATATATATATATATATATATATGTAATATATATATATATATATGTAATATATATATATATATATATATATATATGACCTTTTATTTAGGATGCAGCGCTATAGATCAATATATTTATATATATAATTATGATTAGTCTTTTTTTGGAAAAGAATTCCAGCAGAGGGCTCAATTAAAAGGAAAATCCAAATTGTAAGAGCGTATTTATATATATATATATATAAGAGACGAATATTGGCTGAAGAGAGCTTGATAAGGATACCTTAAACGGGCCTTATTATCGGGTTTGAAACCTACGGTACCAATGATCTATCTCAACTAACAACTTTCTGTACACAGAATATATATATATATATATATATATATATATATATATATATATATATATATATATATATATAATAGCAAACCGCGCATAATATTTCAGCTTGCATGAAAATCGTATCAAGTTGATCCGAAATTTAACTCTCCTTCCACAAAATCAACAGGAACCGGATTATTACACCCTAACCATAACCCTACCCCTAACCCTAAACGGATCATTACAGGAATTGTTTAATCACTGTTGATTTCAGTGTCCCAGGATAAAAACCACTAGCCGAGACAAATACTAAAGAATGCAAAGCCCTTTAAGCATAATATCTCGAAGTATACAGCGATATTGATATTGTACTAGTAGCAGCAGGCAAAGGCATAGCTACGGTGTAAATGGAAAGATCATAATATTTTAAGAGACTGTCAGATCTAATAGAAACTGGTGACTTGTAAAGTACAAAACGTTCCAACTATGACAACAGAGAGAAAACTGTTAGAGATCATAAAAAATAAGGATCATCTAATACCACCTGCAAAATACCGACACGGACCCCAGTACTATGGACAAGCTGGCACGCCTATACAGACTTCATGAGATTCAAAAAGATAAAATTCCATTAACACCCATTGTCAGCACTCGAGGTTCAACATGGCATCAATTGAATCGATCCTAATAGAAAGTGCCCATTGACAAGACTCAACAGAGGAACACACATGAATCCAATTCGATAATCTAATAGATACGTTGATTTCTACCTAGAAACCACTAATTTCTGATGGGATCTGATATATATTGCCAGGAAGAGGTTATAGCTATTGGATCGATATGTCCCAAGTAATAGCAAGTGTATCAATAGCATAATCTGAAGAAAAAGTGTTAGGAACATACCATTAAAGCCAAGAATATGGATGCGATATGTGGATGACACATTCATGATCTAGCCTCGCCAGGAATATGTTATAGTATTACTGAAACATGTAAGCTCAATACAGTTCACGATCTAAAAGGAAAAAAAGTTCAATTATTAACTTGAAAAGTAGGGCCAAACCTTTTTTGCCGTATCTAAATTCCAGGTCCCTGCTTCCCCAACAGTACTGACGTGCAAAAGTTCAAGTGTAACGTGAACCGACATCTTGCTGCCCAAATCCTTACATAGTACCCCAGTAGTTGTTGCCCCTGATAGTAGCCCCCTACACCAAAGTGGCAATTTGCCTTGTTTGGGGTGAAAATGAAATAAAAAAAATGTCATTGATCGTGGTTCTTGCATATATCAGTCTGTGAATCTCAACATGTTTTAGGTTTATTAAGTATAAAATGCCAAAGATTAAATTACTCGTTAACGGAAACATTTATTTAATCTGTGCCGTTTTCAGAAAGGCCAAGGATTTTATTCTCAGTTTTAATATAAATTTGATTATTCAGAACACAATTTAAGTTAAGTAACAATAAGCATGGCCAGTACCATATGGGTGACCACTTGGAAAGGCTAGGCGCTGTGTGGCACTATATCTCAAGCGCCACGGTTTTTAACACACTCTACAGCATGGCCGAGTGGTGATTTGGTCATGAGTGTAGAGACACAAAGAAATAAATTCCCTGAATCCCCTTTCTAGATCGACCTCTCTTTCTGCTCGGACCGTTATGAGGTGAGCACGCATATTTCTGTCTCTCCGTAAACGAGGGTGGGGAAGCACTCCCTCCCTCAACACTAGTTAGGGTAGGTTAGTTAGTTTTGAAGAGCCTATTGCCTATGTTTAACTGTAAAAATTAAATATAATTTGTACATTGTGTTGTAATATATTTTTTGTAAAATAAATAGTTAAGATTATACAATATATATTACAATTGTGTCGATTGTTTTTTTGTGTCTTCCATAAATGCCTTCATTGGAGAACGAGGCGGGCATGAAGAAAAGGAAGATTTCAACCCGAATGCCACCAGGGGTCAAGACGTTTCCTGAGAGAAGAAGGAATCACACAGCCACATCCAACATCTCAGGTATGCTTTTCTTCTTACAGGTCCTAATGACAGGTCATCTTCACATCTTCAGTCGAGTCGTAGAAAGTTTCAGGTTAGTATCTGGGTACTCGTTTAACTCACGTGGGAGATACACTCCCGAGTCAAGACGGAAAGCAACGGGACCTGCGGTCTTTGCTTGTCTTCCCGAAATTACCGTGACGATGCAATTTGGAGAGCCCTCGTCGCCAATGCTGTTAAAACAGCAGGGCCGTTGCGTGCATGCAATTAATAAAAAATAATATTACATTTGTCAAAATATAAACAATCTTCAATTTTTAAGTAAATATTTCAACTTAAAATAGCCATTTCTTTTTTAGAGGAATACCTATTTCAAATAAATATTTCATACGTTTAAATAAAATGGAATAAATTATAACAAATAAACGTTTATATAATATTATATGAATATGATATAATTCAAGCGGGGACTGTGGGAATTCTACAGGGAACTCATTCATATATAATATATTGATGTTGGCATTCTGTGGATGTTCAGTGTAAATAGAGACGCTCTGATATTATTGTAGCTTTTTTGTTAAAACTGAAAAAGTATTTATCTGAGCTGGAAGGGGTACCCAGCGGAGCCCGATCCTAAAGTACGCTTAAATGTGATATGTAAAGTCTTGCAAATTTCGTATATGTTATTAGAATTACTGATGTAGCTATTTTTACATATTATAAGGTTTCAATTTGTAAATACAAAGTTATATCAATATGACTTGAGTTTATCAGCTTGACTCGAAACCGAATCTCAATGTTTATATATATATATATATATATATATATATATATATATATATATATATATATATACTAGACTAGACTACCCGTGACCCGTTGGGTGAGTATGTTATATTAGCTATGGAATTCATGTATGAGCGTGACACTTGTGACGTAAAGAAAATAGAATTGATATGTAGTTTGCTTGAAGCATTGTGTGGGATAGGTATGTAGTAGAGAATTAGAAGGCTATCACAATCCGAGGTATGACATATAGTCGGTGTTGTTGCAAGAAGACGAAAACAAGTGGCGATTTACAAATCAATAAGTACATTCATATATGTCTATATATACATATATTTATTCAGTTGTATTAAATACAAATGTCTTACTTGTTATGCTTGTGACAATATCCATAATATATTTCGGGAAAAAGTCTCTTTTCAAATAGTAGACGTAACAGATCGATTAAAAGAATGCTAGATGATGGAGCGGAAATTGGGTGGCTGTGTGGAGCCTCGGAGCAAATGTAAGGAGGGGATTGACATATTTTTGTTCCTTTTTCTTTATAATTTTTTTTATGTATATATATATATATATATATATATATATATATATAATTTTTTTAGTTTATAACTTGTTGCACATTAAACACTTGTCCTCGAGTGTTTTCTGGGCCTTGATATTTTGTAAAAAGAAAAGAAAAAACATATTTTACGATTTCATGTTAAGGTTTCCAGTTGTAACCAGCAAATCGGATTCTCTCTCTCTCTCTCTCTCTCTCTCTCTCTCTCTCTCTCTCTCTCTCTCTCTCTCTCTCTCTCTCTTTCCGGTGATCGGAGAAAGGTGCCCGTTAGTCATAACCCAAACGATACAAATCATTTGAACAAGACGAAAGAAAAACATTGATTTCTCTTTTGTTTTGCTAATCAAACTGTAATTAATGCGGATTTCGTATGAAAAACAAACAATATTTATATTCATTAGGTTCCCAGCAAAAAGAGAAATAAACTGAGAAGCAAACTGAAATTTGCAATTTACCAAAAATCTTGCCATAAATTTGGAATATTGTTAATACAAAATCAGAAAGTTATTCAGATTAAGATGGCGGTAAAATTGATATGAGGTTTGATGGTAATTAAATTTGCTTTTAACTTGACACAAAAATATGAGTTATGTCATTTGATAATATCATGTCTGGTTTTATTATCAAGATTTATTCTTTTGTAAGAGGTTAATGTGGAATATTTGAAAAGAATTATTTCAATAAATTTCATTGGAAATGTTTCGATTCGGTGAGTTCGTTTCTAATTTTTTTCTCACTTAATTTCTATACCTTCTTTCATATCCATTATTGTGTTTGCTTCACTCTATGGAACTCGGTTTCGAATCTCGCTTGATGCAGTCATATGGATAAGTTGTAAAATGGCGTAGTTACTTTCAATGTTTTCGTGGATATGGAATGCCTTTAATAAGTTTCCAGAGTCTTTTAGTACAGACATTCAAAATTGTCGTAGATTCTTGACAATTCAGTATGTTATTGCTAAACATAAATGAGTGACAAATTTTATGATTTCAGGTCCAAATGAACGACTACAGTAGGATTTGGAATACACCCTACTAAAGCCCGATTGTCACAACTGGTGAATTTTTAAAAAATGCAATTTTGACCTGCGGACATTTATAGCAAACTATTACAACTCATGTTTGTGCCTGACTTGAACATACAGGCAAAAACCAAGATACGTGCGTGTAGAACAAGAAAAAACAATGTCTCTCTATAATTTGACATAGTGACGTCACATCTTGGTCACTTTGTTTTGACCTTTTATTTCCCTTTCCATCTTTGTTTCTTTCTTTTATCCTGCTCTTTTTCGCCTCGACACGACAATGAATAGTTCGCTACATAAATTCATTGAATCAAAGAACAAATTTTTGTCTGTACGCGTATGTACGTACTCGGAGTAAGGTGATTTAATTTCGTCATAAACAATATTGTCTATCATAGACAATTTAATTCAATTTTCCAACAACCTTTAAGAACTTATCCGAACTGTTCTAACGTAATTACACACAAAGAATATTTCCAGATCCTGCCTGTTTATATGTGTACACCCACACACACCATTTCATGTGTTGCTGCATTGTTGATAAATGTATTTTTTGTATATATGTAACTCGGTATTTTGTTGCCTGATTTTTATGTCGAAGTACAGGTAAATATCCTCTACAAACTTTAGCATAACGATATTCAATAAGATTCTGTTTAAAACTTGGAAAGAAATGATACAGGAACTTTTAGACCATCCTGCATGAATCTAGCATTAGTTTGTGAGTGGCATAAGAGATTCAAGAAAGGCAGGGAACCTGTAAGGCATGAGAAGAGAGCGGTGGAGAGGGGGTAAGAAAGTCAGAAGACCAGAGTTGATCGGCCAAATAGAGAACTTCGTAGATAAGGACCATCGTGTGTCTATAGAGACAATAAGTGCACAGTTTGATGTCAGTGTAGGAACGGTATAAGAATTATCCGCGAGCAACTGAAGATGTGGGAGATTTGTGCAAAGTATGTCCCAAAGATGCTCAAAGAAGGTCAAAAAGAAAGACGTAGTCGTAACAGAAAGATAACCATTGTCATGTACATTAAGACATATCCCCCACCCTTTTTATAGTCCAGGCCTTACTCTGTGTGACCTTTGGTTACTCTCTAAGCTCAATGAAAACCTTAAAGGCTGTCGTTATCAGAGAATTGAGGAGATAAAAGAGGCTGTGAAGAGAATCATTGACACACGAGGACTTCCATGGTGCTTTCCAGAAGTTGTTGAAACGGTACAGCAAGACCATTGCAGCCGAAGGAGATTACTTCAAAGGAGACTAGAGTTTCATATTTGTACTATAAATAAAAGTGGCCATAGCAAACTGCCTGCTCAAAACGACAAGGTACTACAAAAGAGCTGACCAGAGAGCCATCAGAGAGCACATCAGAGATGCCCCATGGATCAATATCTTCTATCTCCCTGCCGAACATTGTGCAAATGAGACAACTGAATGGCGCAAAGGAGGCATTGAAGCACATGTTCTCACACAGAAGTATTATAGCAGGCCTCACTCGCCCCCATTCAATTTGAGTTAATGCTGAATAACCTTTACATTTGTCGAAAAGAATAGACACATCCAGATGGGGGAAGACAATACACTGAGAACTTTGCAAGCAGATGCATTTTGTAACACCTATACAAATGGTAAACAAGAAAGTATGATAGCAGTACTTTAAAACGAAAATCATAAAATTCTATAGGACATGGAGAGACAAACAGATAAACTCATCCAACCAAATGTCATAATGTTGTTTCTTAATTTTTAAATTGAGGATTGGTTATTCCTATTATTTGGTACGCCATGAGTTAAAATGGAAATAAGCAAACATTTATAGATGCTTGAAATCATTGTAAGAGAATAATAACCACATCCAAAAGAAGGCATGCTGAATTAACAGGGGAACGTGTAGAATCGCAAAATAGAAGAAATCGAAATTTCTGGAAAATTTATAATAGTAGTAATTAAAGGACAATCATTAATTCCCAAGAAGTAGAAGGTTGCATGTAGGGCAACCGAAAAGCCGGAAGTGCTTGCTCGGCGATACGCCTCCAACTACACCCTAGAGCCAACAAACAACTCTCTTACAAATGCCCCTGTGCGGACGGAAGACACAATTGATGATCTGAAAATCACTCTTTCAAATGTCCACGATGTAATCAAAAACTTAGACACCTCAGGGCGTGTTGGCCTGATCTCATCCTTGCAATGCTAATTAAGAAATGCTCAGCTAAATAAGCCCCCGAACTTTCTAAACTCTACAACGAATACCTTGCTGAATCCTGATTCCCTAATAGCTGAAAGAGTACCTCTGTAGTATAAGTGTACATTCCGGGAGAAAATGAGGATTCATACTTTGTGAATGTAAGCAGTGGGGGTTTTCGGAGGTGCTGTAGGGGAAGTGGGGCTCTGTTTGTTGTGTTAAAACCGTCATTAGTAGGGAGGTGTTAGGTGGTGCTTTTAGTTTGGCGGATATTTTTTGCCCTTCATTTAAAATGTACATCAAACCCAAATATCTTAAACTAGCTGTACCCGGCCACGCGTTGCTGTGGCTCAGTTTGTTAAAATGGAACACATGTGAAAGTAGAGAAAAGTTTGATTTTTTTTTTTCAAGAGAATGTACAAATTATTTTTTTTTTTTAACAGATGTTAAGAAAATAAACAGAAAAATACTTCCATCATTAATTATGCCAAAAAATAAATAAAATACGATAAAACTTGCTGAGTATGCACTGTTTTACGGTTGTTGTAAAAATGGAACGGAAACTTAAATTTCGCTTCATTTTAATCTTTCTTAATTATTTAATTGTCCCCCCCCACCAACGAATTTAATCAAAACAGTAACATTCAACAATTGTACTTTATCTATATAAAACACAAAATGGGTGTTTGTATTACTGTACACATAGATTCGAAAACAAATATATAACAAATAAATGTTATCAAAGCCAAGATAAGTTACTTTTCTGCCAAACTGGATAGATATATTTTTCGTGTTTTTATTCAATTTAACATATTTATTCAGCTCGAAAACCATACAGTGTTTAATTCAAGATGGCGTCTCACACCCTCATTAACACCGTAAGTATGGAAGAAGGTGTTATAAATAAAAAACTATACAAAATTTATAACATCTTTTCCCACACTTACCGTGTTAAAGAGAGAATCAGACGCCATATTTAATGTTCCAATACATCGGTAAATACTGTATGGTTTTCGAGCTGAATAAACATGTTACATTGAATTGGGAAAAGATGTTATAAATAAAAAACCTAATGAAATACTGTTAAAAACTCGCTCAATACATGTTAATGCGACATAGGTTGACATATATTCGGCGTGTTATTAATAGTATTTTCTATATTTTTTTATTCATAACACCTTTTTCTATACTTACGGTGTTAAAGAGGGTGTGAGACGCCTTCCTGAATTTTCGAATACATCGGTAAACACTGTATGGTTTTCGAGCCGAATAAATATGTTACATTGAATAAAAACACGAAAAAGATATCCAGTTTTGCAGAAAAGTAACTGATCTTGGCTTTGAGAACATTTATTTGTTATGTATTTGTTTTTTTTTGGACAACTTTTTCGAATCTATGTGTACAGTAATACAAACCCCCTTCGGAGGTTGGAATGACCCCCCACCTAAAATGTAGTTGGAAAAATCGATTTTATAGTGAGATTAAAGAATGGTTAGTCTAAAAAAGGGTGAAAAACAAAAGAAATAAGCAATTAATAATTATTACCCAAAGCAATAAATGCTATTTTTTTTACTTGCACAAATAGAGTTGGATACACAAGTAATAGTCGTAGAGTGATAGAGTGTAAGTAAAACCTGGAATATCCGGTTGTTTCGTTTCGTTTTAACAATGGAAAGAGCAGAAAATGGAGAGAAAAGAAGGAAAGACCGAAAGGAAAGATAAAGATAGGGAACTACCCCCACCACCATCACCCATAAAGCAAAAAGACAACGAAAGGTAAGAAAGAAAGAAAGAAAGAAAGAAAGCAAAAAAGCACGTAAGGAAAGAGCGAAACGAAAGTTGTGTTTGTGTAAGTAAGTAAGTTTGGTGCGTTTCACGTAAATGTCAATTCAGGTTTTCATTAAACTTTAACAACGCGGGTTATAACGAAATCGAAGTAATGTAATTGTGAATTCAATTCCAGGTAACGGATTGTGTTCTGTTTGAATCTAATTTTATTATAATAAATGCTTTATAAATTGTGTTTATGTTTTATGCTAACCAATGGCAAAGTAAGCGTGGTTCGTTTCAGTGTAAGTCCAGTCCAGTTTTTAGATAAATTCTAACCGGTGATCGGTTTTAAATGTCTCCTGTGAACGTTCTGGTATGGTGTAAGTGAGTGGCGGTGCTAGGATGAATTTGTTAGAGAGAGTTTACTTTACTACTTCCATTAAATGTAACCGATTTTTACAGTGGACTCTCACCAGACAGAATATAGGAAACTGTGATCAGCGAGATCCTTGATATGTAATAACCCTATAACATACGGCAGATGTCGTGATTCAGTTTGTGAATGATACGGCTGCACCAAATGTATACAGGTGCAGTCCTATAAACGTCAAAGTCGGAGGGGAAAAAATGAGTTCATTTTATTTATATAGAGACAAATATCTTAAACAATGTAATCTTGACACCCGTTTAAATATCAATTCTTTTTTAGTCTCCTGAAGCGTTGCTCCTGCTTTGAGACTTCACTGAAACATGTGCGTACATATGTAAATAATAATGCTTTTGTAATAAACATACTACATACCAGCCCTGTCCTGTATTGAGCACTCATTTATGGACAACACGAGTTTCATTAAATTTACATTTAGTAAACCAATCGATACAACCGGTATATATATATATATATATATATATATATATATATATATATATATATATATATATATATGAAATAAAATGGAGGTGGAAGGACCTGGATACTCAACATTTCACCCGATTTATGCGGGCTTCTTCAAGAGGGATGGTCAATGACCATCCCTCTTGGAGAAGCCCGCATAAATCGGGCGAAACGTTGAGTATCCAGGTCCTTCCACCTCTATTTTATTTCATATCGTCGGATTTAATCCAGCTCAACAATCATATATATATATATATATATATATATATATATATATATATATATATATATATATTGGGTGCAAGTCATTATTCAAGCAGACATCTTTTTTTCCGATTCTTTTGGATATTTTTTCTTTTTTTTATTTCGGCTGGCACGTTATGTATTATGGCGCCAAAAAGTTATTGTTCGGCCATATTCTTCTCAAGCGCTTCCTATCGGTACCTTGGATCATCGTCACGAAAAAAAAACTTACTATAAATACACCAAGCCCAGTAAAGATAAAGAAAACGACAGCAACAACAATCGGTCGTGAAGACGATTTTAGGTACCGATGGAAAGCGCTTGAGAAGAATATAGCCGAAAAACAATTTTGGATGTCATAATATATAACATGCCAGCCTAAATGAAAAAGACCGCAAAGGGAATTGAAAAGATATTTTAACAAAATCGGTAAAAAAGAAAAAAGAACTCTGGTGAGTTCAATAGGACATTTTTAATATATATATATATATATATATATATATATATATATATATATATATATATTTAAATAAGGGGGTAGTCACCAACAATGTGTATTTTTTAACATTATTTTATTATTCCGTTCTTGGTTTTTCATTGAGAATTATGTTTAGATCATTGTAATAATATTTTTAAATCATTGAAATCATTTTTAACGCGTTTCAGACGTTCTGTGAAGCGTCCTCGTCAGAAATTATTTTCAAAGTTGTTGAAGATGTAAAAATAGCATTTTCGTAGTTCATTTGAAGTGTGTAAGTATATACATATATATATATATATATATATATATATATATATATATATATATATATATATATGTATATATATGGGATCTTGCCTGTATGTCTGTCTGTGTAACGGTCTCTACACACCAAATATATCTGCAAAGATTTTGGTTTACAGACTTAAAACTTGGTATATAGGGCATATGGGCCTGTGGAACAAATTAAAGTTAGTTTTTAGGCTTTTAAAATAGCAACTAGGGGGTCAAATTAAAAAAAAATAGAACTTGGCAGGTGTAAATTTACCCAAGTGCTTTTCTACTCAAATAGACTATTATAAGTTAAACATCATTAGTTTTAGAGTTTTTGTATGTGTAAGGATTTAGGTCAGATTAAAACAAATAAATACTTTCGAAATTACTACTATATATTTGCTACAATATAATAATCAAAAGGCTCTATAATAATAAATACGAAATCTGCATAAACTAAATTATAATATTTAAGCGTACTTTACGAGCGGGTAACGTAGGGAAGAGACAGCTAGTATATGATAAAATTGCAATGAAGTTGTGAGTGAAAAAGTTTCCGAATGAGATATTTTCGGCATTTACTCTTTTTTGCATTAAGTTTATCTTTAACTGTAAATTACAATTGATCGGGCACCTCCTGGGCGAGGCCGAAATGAGAAATAGGCTGACATGATATTTCTCCTCGCTACTTCCTCCATAAACGCACGGAAAAGTCCATCATTCAGGACTGAAAAGACGTTTGAAATCAAGAAAAGAATATTCAATAATTTGCTCAACCTGTTTTCCATTTGTCTTTGCAACAGAAATATTTCCGTTGTCCATGAATTTCTCACCAAATCGATTTTTCCCGCGCAAATGTATTTTGCTACCAACAAATTTTGTCTTTAAAAATGGCGCCCATCTTCGATGTTTAGAAAAGGGACAAGCGAGGACTATGGTTTTCAGAGCCGCCTTCGTCCTGATTAATGTTTGAAAAGTTTCGACAATGTGTCCAATAATCAACATATGAGGCTATGTCCATTGGGCTCTACGACGCCTTGCTTTAAAATACCATTTTCTATGGTCACTCAGGCTTAACTTGTTCTGTTTGTTTGATGTTCACAATATACATCAGATATGACGTCATGACAGATGACGTCATATATGATACCATCGTACCTGACATTATTGCAGATGACAGCATGGGAAGTATAGTTTCGACCTGGAAACGTCGGGGGTATACACCTAATCGTCAATAAAATTTACATTTTTTCCTGCAGTCCAACCATATTTGCGACAAAAAACAATTCAAGCAATGTCTTACTTGTCCAGCAAGTTTCAGTCAGGAGTATCCTAAAAAAGACGTAAAAGCACTGACAGAATCTCTGATACGCTCATCGCTTGAAACTGCCTTTATTTAATATTAAGACAAGCAGAGTTAGCCAGTGCACCTAGGATCAAACGTATAAAATACTTTGATTAAAACATGCATCTTTTACCCCTCTCTATTTTTCTCTTTATATCTGTTAAATCTCAACCCCTATTATTGTCATTTTATATAATACTAGCGGGGGGACCCGGCGTGGTCCGGGTGTTCCGGGGTGTGTGTGCTCTTAAATCAAAAAGAAACACGGGGGTTGGGTAAAAAATGTTTTGGTAATTTGGTAGAATCGAACCCGAAGCCCTGAGGCGAAGTTGGAAAATAAAATGTGAAAAAAACATGATACGTTACCCTATAGGCGAATGAGTTACTGAAAGAAGTTTGAATTTATTTAATTAAGAAGAGAATTAACAGGTGCCCGCACTAAATGACGTCAAGTGGAAGTCGTAGAGTTTACATTTTGTGCGAGCGTTACGACGACGACGACGACGACGACGTAAGCAATAGCTATTCAGCAGTTAACATTTTCTGCGGGACAGTTTTTAATGAGGTCAATAGCTCGGTTCGTTTGTTTTTACCAAACTTTGGGGAAAACCCGCTCCCCATTTATTAAGGGGGTGTCTAGACGAAAGCAATTGTTTGATATGACGCTTAAAAAAGCCGACATTGACCAAACGTTTATATCGCTTTCTGGAGACCACCGGGAAGTGCCAATTCGAATATAGTTTTGCTTTTTTTATACTGAAAAGCGCGACGATCTAAAATTCTGGAAAAAATAACGCGTCAAAGTCGCGTAAATTAAATACACACGCGACCCTCATCGTAACTCTTAGATATTATCATTTAGTCAGCATATAAAAAGTTTTAAGAAGAAATGAGCCGACCGAGAAGTCCAGCGAAAAAAGCCTTTTACAGACATACACAAAAAGCGAACATACATACACACATTTTCGCTTTTATATTTATACATAATATATTCCTCAAATAATACGTCGGAATTTTATTTCCAAATTAGCACATGACATTAAAATAAAACTTAGTTCGGTTCACCCTTAGAGAAAGAATAATTTTTGTCTAAATTTTAGACATTATTTATTCATGGCAACTCTGATCAAGAAAATGCCAACTTTGTGGAACTTTGTTTTGTAGTTGTTTTTTTTAACTGGACATGCATGCATACATACGTTCACAGAGATAACTGCCTTTTATATAATAGACATGCTTTCTTGTGGGTAGACTGTATAACATGGAGACATGTGTGTCGTGTATATACATTGATTTGTTTCTATTTTCGTTTAGTGCATAATTATATCCGAGTGTTTTTTTTGTTGTTGTTTTTTTAGAGGGAAGTCACCACTTATCAAGGCCCTGACGCAATTAATCAGGAATTTGTGTATGTTGGACTTGAAGACATCAAAGTTGTAGTCAGGTAGGAAACAGGCAGACGGAAGAGAGTTCCACTGGCGTGCACTTCTAAGAAAGAAGTTTTGTTCATGGAATCTACGGTTTGGTTTTGGCACAGTTAAAGAGTGCGGAAGATTTTTGACAGTGGTTTCAGCTAGACGGGTGTTTATCGTGAAAGATCGGCGAGAGAGGACCAGTGATTGGAGCTCAGACGAGCACTTGCCATGGAAGTAACAATAAAACAGACATGCTCGCTAGACTCTTCTGTGGAGAAAGATTGCAGGGAAAAGAAAAGGGTATCCCCCACTAAGCCACGAAGTCTATTTTGTACTCTGTCAAGGCGGGATAGGCTGTTTTTAGCAGCTCCTGTCCAGATATGGCAGCAATACTTTATCCTTGGGCGTGTTTGGCTTCTATATAGATAGAGAATTGCATCAGCAGTGAGATATCTTCTGGAGCGGTAGAAGGATCCCACCATTTTTCCAGCGACCTTGGCAACAGATTTGATGTATGTGTTCCTTTTCAGGCCAGGCGTAAATGTCAATCCCAGAAGCTTATCAAAACATGGAGCCTCCCCTAGACGAGGGCCTTCCATTTCAACTGATACCAGGTGGGGTCAGAGCGTTTATGATATAAAGATAGGAGCGTGGTTTTAGGTGCATTAAAAATAACCAGCCACCTCTTCTCCCACTGTACCGTGCGCTCAAGATCAGAGGAGAGAGAATCAGAGAGAACTTGTTCATTTACTGTCTTAGATGTGTTTCCATATATGGTCGTGACATCAGCATAGATGTCAACGAATGATTTAAGTTTGTGTTTTTTTTTGGGGGGGGGGGTCATTGATGTAGACCAGGAAGAGAGTTAGACCCAGGGTGGACCCCTGAGGGACTCCAGCATTAATACTGAGGGCCTCTGATTTCTGCCCATTAACTACTGCTCTTATGAGCCTATCAGAGAGAAATGATTTAATGCTTGAGAAAACATTTCCAGTCTATATATATATATATATATATATATATATATATATATATATATATATATATATATATATATGTATATATATATATAATATATATATATAAATATCATAATTTAGTAATTTAAACTTACTGATGTGAAATGGTTAAATTTCAAATATAGAATTGATATACAAGAAAAAGAATACATTTCAATCAGTATATCTCCTTAACCTATAGATTTTCGATATCTATCATCTCCTCAGAGGAGAAAATATTAGCAAATGTTTTTAATGGTTAATACCTAATTTTCTAAATACAATAAACGTAGAAAATCATAATTAAAAGTATTTAAAGTTTTTAAATCATAGAGTAACCGAAATTATATATTGGCTCAAAATGAAAAGGGTATTGAAAAGGATATGTAGGTTTTATTTAGCTGGGATTGTCTTTATAAAATATCACAGCCAATAATATTTTGTAAAACCGATAATCATTGGATTTCCATATCAGTAGATCTATTGCATTATATTATTCTGGAGTATATATATATATATATATATATATGTGTGTGTGTGTGTGTGTGTGTGTGTGTGTGTGTGTGTGTGTGTGTGTGTGAGAGAGAGAGAGAGAGAGAGAGTGTGTGTGTGTGTCATTCACAGTAATCTATATGACGAATGTATATACGTGTTTTCATCTATGACCGTCTAGCGTTGTGATCATCTAATTCAAAGTTATTTGTGTATGTATGTAGATGGTAATACAGTACGTAACGGGACAAGGATATATATATATATATATATATATATATATATATATATATATATATATATATATATATATATACATTTTATAACGCGAGAGTCGAATAACACTTATTTGAGATTTCAATATTTTTTTTTACATAAGGGTTACTGCGTGTACAGTACGTTAGTATGGGAGATTTGATAAAGTGTCTTACTTAAGGGGGCGGTTCATCAGGAATTTGTTTATGTTGGACTTGAAGACATCCAGGTTGTAGTCAGGTGAGAAACAGGCGTCCGGAAGAGAGTTCCACAGGCGTGCACTTCTAAGAAAGAAGCTTTGTTCATGGAATCTACGTTTTGATTTGGACACAGATAAAGAGTGGGGAAAATTTTTGACAGTGGTTTCAGCTAGACGGGTGTTTATCGTGAAAGATTGGCGAGGGGGGACTAGAGATTGGAGCTAAGACGAGCACTTGCCGTGGTAGTAACGATAAAACAAAAACAATCTCGAAAGTTCTCTCCTGTGAGAGAGAGTTTGCAGAGAAGAAAAAAGGGCATCACCCACGAAGCCTATTTTGTACTCTGTCAAGGCAGGATAGGTTTTTAGCAGCTCCTGTCCAGCAGCAGTACTCCATCCTTGGGCGTACTTGGCTTCTATATATTGCATCAGGGGTGAGATATCTTCCGGTGCTGTAGAATGATCCTACCATTTTTCCAGCGACCTTGGAAACTGACTTCAACATTTGACAAATCGGGAATATATATGGTTTATTTTTGGTCTTGTCTGGTTGAAAAAGCTGAATTAGAAATTCTCCCCAAGAAACGACAGAGCCTCGAGTTTTATTTTTAGTAACTTTTTTTATTATTCCAGAGTCCCCCCCCCCACACACACACACACTTTTAGGAAGTTGCAACGCTGATTCTGATCCCCGCCATTACTGACCCCATCTACACGGAGCCATCACTATCCGCAGACCATTTCTGTCTATAATCTTCAAACCATAAAACATAACCAATTTCCACGTATTAAAAATCCTATCTCCCCCTCTAAATGACGTCATTAGTTCACGTCACTAAGATAATCACGTGATGTTTTTAAATGTCGTTACTTCTGATTCGTCAATTAAATTGTCATGATAACATATTCAAATTACATTCCTGTTAAACATTCAACGTAAATATAACATCTAAATATTTTGGCTATTCTAAACCATATTTTAGCTGACAAAACTTTTTGGGTTTCAATAATCATAATAATTAGTAGTGTAGTATCTGTTCTAAAGCTTCACTTCGCCTTTTTTCTCATCGATTGATGGAGGACAAGTATTTTATGACTGAGACAATTTTTATTTTTGTTCCAATCCAGAGTGCCTCTTTTTTGGGATTTGGATTTTCCCCACATTAAAAACGATCCCGTGTCTAACTCTACCCTTGTAAGGAGGCAAGTAAATCCGATTAGTCATAATAATTATGGACCAGTACCAATCTCTAGTTTTGGAGCAGTCTGGTGGTTTATATAGTCATCATCGTATAGACAGATAAATATCGAGAACTTATGTTTCGAGGAGTGTGAAATCTATTCAATAACGCAGTTTTTTACTGATGCGACAATTATCAAAGTGTTCCGCAAATTGAAACGCGGTAAAATAGAAGACTGAAACGTGGTAGGATATTCGTACATTGAGTTAAATTTATTTATCTTTGGTGTAATCAATATGACTGCAAACGATATGATTGGCTGATTCAGCAGCTTTAGAGAAATTTGGAAAGGTACGCCGAAAGCATCACGCTTAAGGATGTACCAGATCCAACCACAAACACCTGTTCAGTAAGGCGCCTAACTAGATTATTACTCGAATATTGCAGTCAAGACCACTCGGCTTGTTATCTCATGTGAATTTCGCGGCAGATATCTGTCCCACGTGGTTAAATTGTAGAAACAGTTGTGAATATGAGGAGGCCATAATGACGTAATCAAATCCGTGCAAAAATTTAGGAGTTTTTACAATTTTACACGTCATATGCGCATCGGCGTATAATTAAACGAAAAAAAAAAAAACAAAGACTGTTAGATTTTCGTGAGTGAAAATGAACAAACAAGTCATTGAAGGAGTTTTATTTGTATTTTTTTTTATCAATTTTCTTATACAAACTTAGGGTTATGTATTCTACCTACCTGCCAGACATTCAGCCGCTATCTCATATAAATGGCGACCATGTAAATGCCACCCAGGGAAGCTATTATAATAAAGTCGTATTTATGTCGTGTTTGTTAATATACATTATATATGACGTCATGGCAGATGACGTCATATATGATGACGTTTAAGACGACGTCATGGCAGAAACGCCAGGTATCTCATAAAGCTAGTCGTTTATATGATTGCATTTATTTTTCTACTACACAAGCATACTCGAGTCAATAAGAACACTTCAATCGATGCGTGACTTGTGCACCAAGTTAAAGTCAGGATTGTCCAACAGTCTTTGTTTTATTGCTGTTCAGTATGCATTAGCAATAACTCTGATAAACTCATCGATTGGAACAGCGTTGATTTGATATTATGACTACCAAGGTTACCCCGGGCAAAACTGTAACATATTTCGATTAAACTCTCTCAACCGAGAGATTTTTTAAAGATTATAACCGTTAGTACAAATATAATTGTTTGAATCTCTCTTGCACTTGGTTAACCGGGTATATTTGCTAGTTACTTAAAAAAAATTTGTTCGGCTGCTCCTATAATAACTGGAATAATTTGTACTAAGGTGAGTTGCAAACAATATTGTGAAGTGTATTGCCGATTTCATGGGTTTGCATTTTTTTTGTTCATTCTGTATTAGTGTTGGGACGATTAATCGGAATTGGAAAAATCGGAAAAGTCGGAAGATTTTGGGAGTCTCGGAATCGGTATCGGAATCGGAAAAATTGATGCCTGTTTTCCGATGCCAAAACGATTCTTTTAATTGTCTTCTTTTTTTTTTCATTTGATTTTGTTTAAACCAAATTTGTCCATTCCTGGTAATAATCATAAAATAATAAATATTTATTGATTTTTATAATATCAGTAAAGCTAAAATCAATAGATCAACTCTCCACGAGTGTATTTTGATGTTTAGGAACATATCTGCATATTTAGCATGTGCTTGTTTTATGATAATCGGGGCAAGTAACAATCTTAAAGTTAAATAATTAGAGATTTATAAAGAATCGGAACGGGAATCGATAATTGTATCGGAATCGGGAATTTTAGCACGGAATCGGTAATTGTATCGGAATCGGAAAAAAAATTGGAATCGTCCCATCACTTCTCTGTATAGTGGTTGTTATTTCTATAAGGAATCAAAAATTGCATCCTCGGTATTGTTTAGATGTGTATTGACATGTAACATTCTGAAACACGTATAAAAGTTGTCGACATGATTTTCTTTTCCATGAAAAAACAATGTATCACTCCTTTAATTTAAAACGCAGAAAATAGATTCAGTGTCAACTACAGTTTACGAATTCGCGTTCAAACAATTGCAATCATGTATATAAACAATCAATAAGCATCTGTTGTCGAATAAAATAAGAAACTAAAATGTTAGTATATAAATCAAAAGTTACGAACAATGAATTATCTCCCCTTGTAATAGAATCGATCGCGACGGAGACGCAGGATATAAAGCAAAGGAAAAGTTATTTACTGAAAACGAGGCTTTCGATTTGAAGCAAGCCTGGCGCCATCTTTGTACTAAATATATACGACTGTTGTCTGGTTTCGGCACAAAATACAGAAGTGGCTGATAATATAAACGGAATCGGTAACTAAAAACACGGAATTTCGTCGGACTTCTTTTATTGTGTAATAAAAATAGTTTCTATTTAACTGGTTTATCCGTGTTCTACAAAAACTCGAGATAAATTGGCGCATGTGACAGAAGCCGGGCCATTTTGTAACTCGATTCATCACATAGATGTCAATGATTTTTCTGATTTTATTTTTCAAAGAAAACTTGTACTAGTATATTTATAATGTTCTTGTAACATAATTTATAACCTATTAAGAGTTATGTTTATTTTAAACGTTTGTCTGTTCGCATGCAGCGGCAGACATTTGCTTTTGTTTAAAAATAATAATAAAAAAATAATAACGCAGAATACACATTGTTAAGCCAATGAATTTGCAATCGCGTGTTCTTTTCTTTACTGTTAGTTTTACAACGTTTTGGCCGATATAACTGCGTATTTTCGTCAGATGAATCTTGTCTTATTTGTAAATCTATGAGTCAAAATCGATAATTTGTAACGGAACACATTATTCTATCCACAGAGTTGCATGCTATCGTACGGTTAAACATTGTAACAGTGATCACGTTAAAGACGTGGATGACGTTCGAGATCACATTAGAGATGTGTATGCCGCTTGAGAGCACGCTCGAGATCATGTTAGGGAGCACGTTTTATTTTGGAATAAATGTCGTTGTTACAAAAGAAAAGAGATTGAGTTATTACTTGTTTTATGTGCCATGCGATGTACTCTGTCTACAACGTGTTGGGTCTACGTGTATAACGTTACATCATGAACAGGTATGAATTTTAAGTGATTTGCGATTGTATTCGTAGAATGTTATTTCTGCAGTTTAAACCTTATTTTTCTGTGAGTTTAACTCGGCAACGCCTGGAGAACGACGAAAACCACCGAATTATACCCAGTGAACAAAGAGACGCGAGCGAGTAGTCGGCAGATATTGGAAGAAAAAAAGAAGGAAAGAAGGTATTTGTGTACGACCTAACACGGCGTAGTATGAACACCCCCTCTCCGATCTCCCCATGTTAAGAACGACTTTCGGAATCTCGAAATCCGTTCTTTACATGGGGAGGTTGAAGTATTTATCCTAAAAGCCATTCTTAACATGGAGAGGTTGGGAGGGGGTGTTTATATTACGCTGAGTTGGGTCGTAAAAAGTAATGTTAATTTTAAAGGTTTGTCTGTTCGTATGCAGCTACGGGGATTTGTATATACAGCACAATCAGGTTGGCACACCGGTTATCGCCAAATCCCCCCCCATATACAGTGATGATCATATTTATTGGCA
>NC_136500.1:142039617-142072117 GCF_053919585.1 Euprymna scolopes | reverse complement strand
ATAAAGATTAATTATAAGATGTTTGTTGTTGAAAGATGAATATAATGAGAGGATAACATTTTAACGTTGGCCACGAGCCAACGCGTTGTAGCCTCAGTCGCAAAGAAAAAACAAACTTCAACTTTTTTTTTCGTTATACACCGACATTTATTTCTTCATTTTCCTGCCACGCGTAACTTCTCATTACGTCTCTGACGTCTGTCGCGTGACCATCCTCGTGAATGTGCTCTCGAACTCATTCGCGTCTCTAACGTGATCTATGTTTTAAAGTCATTATGTTTGCCTATCGTTAACGCCATTTCCCATGCGTTTGCATGCAAGCGTCCCCGCTATGTTACACAATGCCTTATGGAATGAACAAACTTCAGTAATTGATGAGCACGGTGGCCATGTTATAGTTTCAAGAACAGAGCTCCCTGGTAATCTGTTCAACAGAAGGGATTTTCTGGGAGGGGGGGATTCTGTTCATGGAGATTTCGCTTGACACTAAGTACATGGCAGAGGAAGAGAAAAGTTCCTGTCAGTTGTTGTAGAAAGACGAGTTATTGCTGTGACTCTCTGTGGCTAGAGATTGGAGCTCAGTCGAGTACTTTCTATGAAAATAACAATAAAGTATTAAAACGACTAGTAAGCTGTCTCCGATATTAATGGTGATGTACAGTGATCTTTTCCCACTGGATTTCTAATTAGATTTTGTACACGCTAGCAATGAATGCTTTCAGGGAAAGCTTCCTAGAAGCGGTAGAAATGATTGATAAACAAAGACTGCGATGAGGGTCTTTGGCATGCGCACACAAGTGCATTGCAGCCGGAGAAGATTACTTCGAAAGGACTAGCGTTTCATGTGTGTACTATCAATATAAGTGCCCATATGAAAAAAAAAGATGGAAACATATATAAGTTATTTTATATATATATATATATATATATATCGTTCCTTCTTTTGTTGTCCTCTCCCTTTCTTGAAACTCCTCTTTCTCTTCCCCCCAGCTTATTCTTCTTTAGCAAGATATATACATACATGCACGCATATAATACTCGTGTATAGGATAGATTCTTTAAGTAATGAATCGACATTTTATTTCAAAATACGTATAGAATTGAACTGAGAAAAACTACTCCCACACTTACAAAACACGATTTAGTTGACCCTAAGAGAACGAATAATGTTACTAAATTTTAAGTTTTACCCAGTTGAGGAAACACTGCTCAAAACAATGCAAATTTGACAAGTCTTTGTTTAGTAGTTCTTGATTTTTACTTGGGCATAAAGACATACAGACAGATATTTGATATTTATAAAATAGATTGTTCATTTACTACTAGCAGAGCTACCTCGGTAGTCCTGGAGAAAAAGTGTAACATTTTTAACAATTCTGTCTCTTCATCTCTCTATCTGTCCCTCCTTTTCTCTTCCCCTATTTTCTTCCCTCTTGTCAAATCTATTCCTCTCTAGACGGGCCTGCGCAAAAGAGTCCACTTTTATATAATAGACTAGCCGGGATGTTTGAAGCTGTGTCATGAGCAACAAAAAAAAAGTGGTACAGGCAGGAAGGTTCGAACCCGTATCGCGAAGAAGGAAAATAACGTGGAAAAAAAACGTGGCGTCTTTGCTATTGCGCCTATCACCAAACCAGAAGTGACGTAGATTTAAATTAAGGCTAGATAATCGAAAAGATGGGATGACTTTCGAAAATATAAGCGAAAAAAGCGACCCCTCCCTGTAGAAAAGTGTCCAGTTGAGGGCGAAGGAATTAATGTTTTTAGCCAATTTTTCGATATTTGTCGTCCAAAGAGTCGAGCTTCAAAACAATACTGATCTTGTGAAAATTCGTGATATATGTCGAAAGTTTTAGGTAGGCATACATTTAAACAGACAGGTGAGATTTGTATAATGGAGATTACTCGTGAAATTTGTCGCCATTTTTTTTCCAAATTATATAACACTAAATCTCCTCAGTTGACCCTCAGAGAATAAACGCTTTCTTTTTTTTTAAATTTCAGATATTATTCATCCGGACAAAACTAAGAAAAGATATACAAACTTTGTGGGTGTTTGTTTTGTAGGGATTTTTTTTACTTTTACCTGACAATACAAACATACAAACATACACACAGTCATTTGCTCTTTTATATGCCAAATAATTTGAATATTTATTTCAATAAAAATGCAATAGTGTAAATAATTAACGTTTTAAAGGAGAGCTGGTTTAGCTCTCCATATCTCGACCTTGTGTCACATTTTACTGAAGTAAGAGCTCGGTGTAATTGAAAAGTTTAAAGGCCTTGGGTCTTCAGAGCTGTTGTCACTCGATCACGTAATTTCTGTGCGAAGCTTTTTTCGATCCATGCTAGCAGGATTCCATGAGGAAAAGACGGATACCACCGGCTGTTTTTCCCTAAAGGGTATCAACGCGCACAATGTGATAATTCGCCGTTTCATTTTTATTTCCCTCTCTCTCTATCTCTATCTCTCTCTCTCTTTCTCTCTCTCTCTCACACACACACACACACACACACACGTAGATGAATGTTACCGGTCTCAATGACTGTGTTTCTCAATTTGAAATGAACATAAATAAACATGATTAAAAAACTAAACACAGGCGTTCGATGCCCGCAGCGCAGTGGATAAAGGCGTTGAATCACTACGGGTCCAGGTGAGCATTATGTGAAGCTGAGATTTACAATCCGATCCAAAGTCAGCCAGAGGATTATTTGGTGAAAACGTGGTGAGACAACAACTATAGAAGGTAGTAATTACTGGGAGCACAATTAAGAGACGCAGCATTCTTATCCCGTCGCCATTAACCACCTGATGAAGGCCAGAAGAATAGTTGGCCGAAACGTGTTTAGACAAACAACAACAACAACAACAACAACGAAGATAACGATAACAGTCAGCAAATAAATAAACAAATAAATAAATATATAAATAAATAGATAAATAAATAAATAAATAGATAAATAAATAGATAAATAGATAAATAAATGAATAGATAAATAGATAAATAGATAAATTAATAAATAGATGAATAGATAAATAAATAAATAGATAAATAAATAAATAGATAAATAAATAGATAAATAAATAAATAGATAAATAAATAAATAAATAGAAAAATAAATATATAAATAAATAGAAAAATAGAAAAATAGATAAATAAATAAATAGATAAATAGATAAATAAATACATAGATAAATAGATAAATAAATAGATAAATTGATAAATAAATAAATAAATAGATAAATAGATAAATAAATAAATAGATAAATAAATAAATATATAAATGGATAAATACATAAATAAATAAATAGATAAATAAATAGGTAAATAAATAAATAGATAAATAAATAAATAAATAGATAAATAAATAAATAAATAGAAAAATAAATATATAAATAAATAGAAAAATAGATAAATAAATAGATAAATAAATAAATAGATAAATAAATAGATAAGTAGATAAATAAATAGATAAATAGATAAATAAATAAATAAATAGATAAATAGATAAATAAATAAATAGATAAATAAATAGATAAATAGATAAATAAATAAATAAATAGATAAATAGATAAATAAATAAATAGATAAATAAATAAATAAATAGATAAATAAATAAATAGATAAATAAATAAATAGATAAATAAACAAATAGATAAATAGATAAATAAATAAATAAATAAATAGATAAATAAATAAATAGATAAATAAATAAATAGATAAATAAACAAATAGATAAATAGATAAATAAATAAATAGATAAATAAATAAATAAATAGATAAATAGATAAATAAATAAATAAATAGATAAATAAATAAATAAATAAATAGATAAATAAATAAATAAATAGAAAAATAAATAAATAGATAAATAGATAAATAAATAAATAAATAAATAGATAAATAAATAAATAAATAAATAGATCAATGGATAAATAAATAGATAAATAAATAAATAGATAAATAAATAAATAGATAAATAGATAAATAAATAAATAAATAAATAAATAGATAAATTAAAAAATAAATAAATAGATAAATAAATAAATAGATAAATAAATAAATAGATAAATAGATAAATAAATAAATAAATAAATAGATAAATAAATAAATAAATAAATAGATAAATAAATAAATAGATAAATAAATAAATAGATGAATAGAAAAATATATAAATAAATAGATAAAAAAATAAATAAATAGATAAATTAATAAATAAATAGATAAATAGATAAATAAATAAATAGATAAATAAATAAATAGATAAATAAATAAATAAATAGATAAATAAATAAATAAATAGATAGAAAAATAAATATATAAATAAACAAATAGATAAATAAATAAATAGATAAATAAATAAATAAATAAATAAATAAATAGATAAATAAATAAATAAATAGATAAATAAATAGATAAATAGATAAATAAATAAATAGATAAATAGATAAATAAATAAATAAATTAATAGATGAATAAATATATAAATATATAAATAAATAGATAAATAAATAAATATATAAATAAATAGATAAATATATAAATAAATAGATAAATAAATAAATAGATAAATAAATAAATAAATAAATAGATAAATAAATAAATAAATAAATAGATAAATATATAAATAAATAAATAAATAAACAGATAAATAAATAAATAAATAGATAAATAGATAAATAAATAAATAAATAGATAAATAAATAAATAGATAAATAAATAAATAGATAAATAAATAAATAGATAAATAAATAAATAAATAAATAGAAAAATAAATAAATAAATAAATAGATAAATAAATAAATAAATAAATAGATCAATGGATAAATAAATAGATAAATAGATAAATAAATAAATAAATAGATAAATAAATAAATAAATAAATAGATATATAAATAAATAAATAGATAAATAAATAAATAGATAAATAAATAAATAGATAAATAAATAAATTGATGAATAGAAAAATAAATAAATAAATAGATAAATAAATAAATAGATAAATAAATAAATAAATAGATAAATAGATAAATAAATAGATAAATAAATAGATAAATAAATAAATAGATAAATAAATAAATAAATAGATAAATAAATAAATAAATAGATAGAAAAATAAATAGATAAATAAATAAATAGATAAATAAATAAATAGATAAATAAATAAATAAATAAATAGATAAATAAATAGATAAATAAATAAATAGATAAATAAATAAATAGATAAATAAATAAATAAATAGATAAATAAATAAATAAATAGATAGAAAAATAAATAGATAAATAAATAAATAGATAAATAAATAAATAGATAAATAAATAAATAAATAGATAAATAAATAAATAGATAAATAAATAAATAGATAAATAAATAAATAAATAAATAAATAAATAGATAAATAAATAAATAAATAGATAAATAAATAGATAAATAGAAAAATAAATAAATAGATAAATAAATAGATAAATAGATAGATAAATAAATAGATAAATAAATAGAAAAATAAATAAATAGATAAATAAATAAATAGATAAATAAATAAATAGATAGATAAATAAATAAATAAATAGATAAATAGATAAATAAATAAGAAGATAAATAGATGTTCGCGTAGTTTATTGTCAACAGACAATCAGCAACCTGGGTTCGCAACGACTATGACGTTGCAGACGACGACGACGACGACAACGCGGGTGTACGTAGTTTATTTTTATATAGGCGCGGTTATTGAAAGGGAAACTGTAGATCGCAATTTCAAAATAGCCATTCTTGTCTTATTTCTGCTATTCAGACTGGAATATTTCGCTGTTTCTGTTCACTGCAAAAGACATCGCCATTAAAGAAAACGAATGTAGGTAATTCTCGATTAATGGCCTCATCCTTCTTTGGCGAACTGCCTTCCAAGGTTGGCGCGATTCAAATACAAAGAATGTGTTCGCGTCGGAGTAAAAAAAGAAGTCATCAATTTTATCTTCCCAAGAAAAGACGTGTTCTGTTCCAAGTTTATAAGAACTGGAACGACATTTACAAGGTGGAACGATTAAAGTGTCGCCTTAAAGAAAACAACACTACCGATTTATTTTTAAAACTTCCATTGAAAAATCCAGCAGGTAACTTGATTATGTAGTAGAGCTGATATCTATTCAATGTAGCCGCCTTCAACCTCAATAACCGCCTTGATGCGAGTCCGGAACTAAAAGCATGGCTTTTTAACAAGCGCTGGCGGGAGCGAATGCTCAGCGGATGGCAGCGATCAGGCTTGCCTTGATGTTGCGGGAGGTCATGTCTGTAATGTTCTGAATGTGTGACGAAGCGAAGTCGTTCAGCGAGTTCAGGTCAGGGGAGAAAGAGGGCTAGCAAGGGAAGTGTACAAAGTCGTAGCACTGCTTTTGAAGCCAAACCTGGGTCTCTTCAGACATGTGAGTCAGTGCCGAGTCCTGCTGCCACACCCAGAGTCTGGCAGCGGTCATCTGATTGCACCCGAGGATCACCACCTTCTTCAGCACATCCAGGTACACTTTGGCGTTGACTTTCAAGCCGACTTCAAAGATGTGAGATGGCATGATGTGGCTCTCACTAGAAACCACACCAAAGACTATAACTGTGGGCGGAAACATTCAGACATGATAGAAAACCCCTATCGCTCTTGAGATTTGTACACAACTGGATAACTAGTAGATGATCTGCTTAAAAGAAAACGGTTTTCGTCAAACGGAAATGGAATCATGTCGTTTGTTCTAGAGCGACAACTGAATCGTTCCACTCCGTATTAAGATGAGTCAAATCAAATGTAAACAAATGAACAGACGTAAAAATGTTATTTCAAACTTAAGTTTACATATGTTTTACGAGAATGGCACCTCATACTACAGCCTAAATGCAACTCGAGACTAAAGGTTAATAATGTTGCATAGGGGATCTATTTTAGAAGCTGACGTATGCATTGTTGTTGTTTTTCGTCTTAGTAGAGAGTCTTAGAGGTTCATGTTGTGTGCAGATATATCGCGTATATATATCAAAAGAGAGACAGTTCTGTATATATATATATATATATATATATTAAATTGTAATTCAATGAATTTCAAAAACTCTCATTGAAATGAAATGAAGTGGTTGAGTTTCATATCAAAGAATTTTTATTATTCCAAGCAAGACAAAGAATGCTTTAGAAAATTAATCTCCTTAACCTATAGGGTTTCGATGTCTACCATCTCATCAGAAGAGAGAAAATATTAGCAAATAATTATAAAGGTATGCACCCTATTTGCTAAAGTCAGTGAGACATGGAAAGTCAAATTGAAAATAATACATTTATCAGAAGTCCTGTAGCAGGAGGATTTGTAGAAAGAGGATATGAATGTTTTTTTTTTTTTATATAGAATATTACTGACAGTAATATTTTGTAAACCTACAATCTCACGTTTCCATAACAACTGATTGTTGAATAAAAACTATTCTGAAGAATATATATATATATATATATATATATATATATAGAGAGAGAGAGAGAGAGAGAGAGAGAGAGACAGGGTACAGTCTAATACAGGAGAGCCGAGCATGTAATTCAATGAGAGGAGATTTATGATATATTGATAGATAGACCGAGAGATGGTGCGTTTAGCATTTACGTTTGACAGTTCTGTGAATGGAAGTGTTTCTATAAACATTGACACATATATGTCTTAGGGTAGGCTGGTGTAATTTGGGTTACCGGGGTAATTTGAGTCACTAGGAAAAACACTGATTTTCTCCTAAACTGTTCAATTTGACAGCACCGTGCCGCCATTATGGATTGAATCAGCCATTTTTCTGATGAAATCAGTCATTTTCTGATGAGATCAGCAGAATAGTTGCAAGTTGAGCTTCAAGGATGTGCTGTTGCTCAGGTAAGTCAATTTTGAGCAAATTATTAAACTTTTTATCAAATTGCTAGGAAAATCATTAATTTGGGTAGGGAAAACAAATTTGCAATTAAAAATGATAAGAAAGATTGGCTTAATAAGAAAAGTAAGTGACTGATAATTTTATTAGTCAAAAATTATAAATAAATTTACCGGGTTAATTTGGGTCACCTTTCTTTCTTACAATATAAAGTTCTGATAGATACGCCACTGAAGCAAGGTTATAAGTATATAAGATAATAGATACAAATGACAGACATAACTTTTTGCTATTATTTTAGTCAATAAAATTGATAACATATCTTCTCTATATAAATAAAATGAAGTCATTTTTTCCCGTCTGATTTTGACATTAATAGGATTAAAAATCAAGATATTTCATGCAAATATAATATGCACAAACGGCAGAACAATATCTGAGGTGTGTTATAGGCTTATTATTTCTCAAATTCCTCGATAATCTTAGATTTCTATACTTTTTTCTGCTGAGAAGTCACGGCCAAAATCGGTTAAGATCAATGGAAGTGGTAAAATATTTTCTCTCTAATAAATTCCTCCTCCCCCTGCCACCACTTAACACCGTTTGGGGATCGTTCACAAGGAACAGATGAGAAGAGAACACCGGTTTGGCTTCGTAGTTCTTTCATGTGAAGTTATTTAAAATCACTAAATTAAGCTACAGTGCTCTGTGGCGTAGTGGTTAGGGTGCTGGACAATTCACATTATATTTTCACGTTCGCGCCGACCTACCGTAGTCGTTTTTTTTTTGTTTTTTTTTCCTAAACAACTGGAATGGACTTTTCTTGGTGGCCGAACGTTGCAGATGTTTTTTTTTTTCACACTTTATTTTCCTACTTTTACTCATGACTCCGGGTTTGATCCTTCCTACTTACCTACCATAACATTTTTTAAAACTCCCCCCCCCCCGTCCCGGAAACAAACACTCGGGCAACGCCGGGTACCCCCGCTAGTTAAATATATTTCTATCACTATTGATTTTTTTCATTGATTTCAGCATGCCGCGACACTATGAAAGAAAATTTCCAAAATGTGACCCTAAACTCCTGGAAGCTGCCAAGCAGATGTATGTAAGTCAAGGAATTAGCATCAGGGCTGCTGCAAAAGCCAATGGGGTGCCTAGAGAAACGTTGAGACGTTGGGTTTTAGATCCCCCCAGACGCGTAGGAGCTGGACGACCTCCTGTTTTGACCACTGAAGAAGAATTAATAGTTGTGGCCATGGAACAGTGTTCGTCTTTAGCTTGGCCATGGTACTGAGGAGATTTCATTGATAGTGAAATCGTATTTAGATAGTATAGGGAAAGTAACCCAATTCAAAAACAACATACCGGGTGAGGATTCGATGATATCTTTTAAGCGGCGCTGGAAAGATCGAATCCGCATACGAAAACCTGAAGTTCTGACAAAATCTAGAGCTGAGAACCTAAACGCATCTTCATTGAAGTCTTTCTTTGACATGTATCATAAAGTTCTTTGTGAGAATGGGTTCTTTGAAACTGAGAATGCAGCTTATAGAATCTTCAATGCAGATGAAAGTGGATTTTCAACAGACCCAAATAAGAGGAAACTGTTTTTTCAGAAATGTGCTACAGCGTTTAAAGGACGAAACAGATGTAAGAGTCTCCAAACAGAAAGGAAAGAAAGAAAATTCAAGAAGAGATTTGTTAAAGGAAATGGAAGAGGAAGATGGTGACGAAGAAATTGAAAGCGAGGTTGACGAAGACAATACCACTTGTGTTGTTTGTGGTCAACTTTGGAGAATGTACACAAAAACTGACAATGGCTGATTTGTGACTTGTGCGATCAGCATGTTTGCCCAAAATGTGCACCATGTGACATTGACTATGATGATTTTTACTGTAAAAAGTGTATTAGTTAAGTTAATATTGCAATAAAACATCATGCACTGTTTATTATTTCATATTTTCATAGTATAATGTCGTAAAGCAAGAGGTATTTCTTTTTTCTTGAGTTATTATTTATTGACCCAAATTACCCCGGTCAATGGTTTAAATCTACCACTAAAATGGAGCATATTGCAAGTGCTAAAAATCAATATAGAGTATAAAAAAATATTAATGGTATTTTAACATTAGAACAGTAGAACCCTACTTGCATAGTTGAAACCCTTTCTTTCCCATAAATGCATAGAAATTTGAAAATAATGTCCTTCGAAGTTTAAATTACCAGAAATTAGACCCAAATTACCCCGGCGTACCCTACCTATTTTTGAGATGATGATTTTCACAAGTTCTTATAATATAAATGGACAATACCTTTTCTGTTGAAAACATAACTCGAAGACGCAGATACAAAAAGATGATGATTCCGTTTATTATACCATATGATGTGGCCTGTCAATGGCTTTGAATCAAGGAATTCAAGTCTTACATGATTCTTCTTCTAACCCTGCTTCCAAGTTTCTACGTCAGCTCTCTCTGACTCCTCTCTTCTCCCCTGTCTGACTGAGTTTTTTTGACTGACTATATTGAGACGATGACGTCATTGTATGACCAACACGTGCATATCAGACACATGGCATGACATGCCTCCGTGTTTAAGCATGCATTGTTACTCACGTGTTTCAAACATGCGCGATTTGCACGTTTTGAAACCATTTCTGACGACCAGGAAATTTCCCATTCTCTTTGTTTTACAAAGGAATTTAACCTACTTGTTAATTCTCTGACCGATATTTTTTATTATGCATTCTTTTTAAGAATGTGAATAGATTTTTCAGCCAAATTTTATTTATAAAATATTTTAAAAGAATTAACAATTTAACTGGACATCCCATTTAAAACCTATTGTTCTTTAAAACTTATCCACAGGGTTCGATTCTCGTTTTATCCGATATCATTTTAATTCAACTAATTCTCTTTTTATTACTTACATGAAAATGGGACAGTCCTTTTCATGTAACAATCTGTTAGATAACACGGTTAGTAATCATGGGTGTTGCATAGAATTTGATTATTTAAAAGGACAGCTCAACACGAATTTGTTTACATTCGACTTGAATACGACCATGTTAACGGAAAGCAGCCGAGTGGTGTAGAGTTTCACGGGCGTGCAGTTCTACGAAAGCAACTTTGTTCATGGGATTTGCGTTTGATTTTAGACACGCACAGAGAATAGGGGCATTGTTGACTGTTTTTCAGATAGACGAGGGCTTGTTGAAAATATTTATATTTATTTGTGTATGCATTGATCCACCACTCAATGCATCTCGAGCCCAGCATATGGATGGCGCCACTAATAGAAAATATCATCCATATCTATCTATATATCTATAAATGTGAACGTGTCTGTGTGAATGTCTGTGTGTCTGTCTGTGTACATTTCCGTACGCAATAACTCTGTTAATTTTTAGTCTACAGACTTGGACATGGATATAACTTAATAACTTGATTTGAGCCCAAAACAATAAATCTTAAGCGGTCATAATAGAGGCCAAAGTTTTAAAATTTGACCGTTTTTTTTTTTTTTTTTTTTTTTTTTTTTGCTCAGCATACATCTCCAAACACCCGGGCAACGCCGGGCACTCATGCCATAATATTTATAAAGTACTAAAGTTCAAATGGTACTTGTCAAAATTTGAGTCCAGTCATATCATCCATATACCAATCGCAACTAAGTGAAACTATTATTACAGGTATTAATGAATAATCTTTCTTTACTGTGTTAATAAGGCACGGCTTTCTGATGAAAAAAGATACTCCCCATGCAAAGTTATAGATTGATATGTGTTATTCAGATTCACCAACGAGCAGATTAATATGCTTACACAGACGATTCTAAACTATGTCAAATCTATCTATATATCTATCTATCTATCTATCTATCTATCTACGTGCCTACTTTCTTATCTTTCTTTCTTTCTATCTACTAAATTTCTGCCGATCCTGTTTGTTTTTTATGTTTGTTTGTTGTTTTTGAATCGAAATTGCTTCAAAGCATGAAGCCACTTCATGCGTGCAGCAAAAACAAAAATGACGTCAAGATTTAAAAAAAAAAAAAAGCCGACAATACTTGTTCCATGGGTAGATTTTGGCGCGGAAAACAATAAGTTTTTTGTTAGAAACGTCGCTCATGGAATGCGAGGAGCAGAGGAAGAAATAAAGGAAGCGAAAGTTACGAAAGTAAACCCAAAGTCCATTTTCTCTACTTCACTATCCTCTATCTTACCACGTGCACATTAGATACATCGAGCAAAAGATGACGTCATCCATTTAAAGTTAGATGAACGAGAATCGTATATGGTGGCTGACGTCACAAATAGATGGCGTCGTATATCAAGCCAAAGGAAAAAGGAGATATGGACTTTTCTTTGGTGACTAGTTTAGCCATGCGATATTTCTCGCTCTCGGCTTTGCAGTTGTATATAATTAGCATTGATAGATTACGCTAGGGGCTAGAGCTTTCTTTTGCACAAGGTATTGTTATATATTCTAGTATTTCTATTTCTATTATTACTAGTTGTAGTTTATTATAGTTTAGTAAGATTATGATAGTTGCAAGTTTTTGTTCTAGACTATATTTAGGTTCATTTTATTAGCTTGGGTGCCCGGTGTTGCCTGGGTATTTGGGGGGAGGGGGAGAGGGCGGTGAGAAAAACGAACTAAAGAAAATGGTAGTACGCAGGCAGGCTCAAACCCGTACTACGAAGGAGGAAAAAAAACCTGAAAAATAAAATCGGTGAAAAAAGCGAATCCTCCCTGTAAAAAGGGCCCAGTTGAGGTTGAAAGAATTAATGGTTTAACCCAATTTTTCGATACTTTTCGTCCGAAGGGCCGAGCTTCAAAAGGATACCGAAATCGTGAAAATCCGTCGCCTCTGTTGAAAGTTTTAGGCAAATGTACAAACATGCATACATTTAAACAGACATGTGAGATTTATATCATAGAGTAATAAACGTTGATTATCTTTTCCAGCTTTCACGAAACAATAGATTATTTTTAATGTATTTATTAAATATTTTATACACTGAACAAATTACTATGATTAGGAGCACTCTTCTATTTTTTAATGTTAGGAGTACTCTTCTATTTTTTAATATTGGGAGTACTCTTCTATTTTTTGATGTTAAGAGTACTCTTCTATTTTTAATGTTAGGAGTACTCTTCTATTTTTTTAAGGTTAGGAGTACTCTTCTATTTTTTAATGTTAGGAGTAGTTTTCTATTTTTTGATGTTAAGAGTACTCTTCTATTTTTAATGTTAGGAGTACTCTTCTATTCTTTAATGTTATGAGTACTCTTCTATTTTTTAATGTTAAGAGTACTCTTCTATTTTTTAATGTTAAGAGTACTCTTCTATTTTTTAATGTTAAGAGTACTCTTCTATTTTTAATGTTAAGAGTACTCTTCTATTTTTTAATGTTAGGAGTACTCTTCTATTTTTTAATGTTAGGAGTACTCTTCTATTTTTTAATGTTAAGAGTACTCTTCTATTTTTAATGTTAAGAGTACTCTTCTATTTTTTAATGTTAGGAGTACTCTTCTATTTTTTAATGTTAAGAGTACTCTTCTATTTTTTAATGTTAACAGTACTCTTCTATTTTTTAATGTTAAGAGTACTCTTCTAATTTTTATGTTAACAGTACTCTTCTATTTTTTATGTTAACAGTACTCTTCTATTTTTTAATGTTAACAGTACTCTTCTATTTTTTAATGTTAAGAGTACTCTTCTATTTTTTAATGTTAAGAGTACTCTTCTAATTTTTATGTTAACAGTACTCTTCTATTTTTAATGTTAAGAGTACTCTTCTATTTTTTAATGTTAAGAGTACTCTTCTATTTTTTAATGTTAGGAGTACTCTTCTATTTTTTATGTTAAGAGTACTCTTCTATTTTTTATGTTAACAGTACTCTTCTATTTTTTAATGTTAAGAGTACTCTTCTATTTTTTAATGTTAACAGTACTCTTCTATTTTTTAATGTTAAGAGTACTCTTCTATTTTTTATGTTAAGAGTACTCTTCTATTTTTTAATGTTAAGAGTACTCTTCTATTTTTTAATGTTAAGAGTACTCTTCTATTTTTTAATGTTAACAGTACTCTTCTATTTTTTAATGTTAAGAGTACTCTTCTATTTTTTAATGTTAAGAGTACTCTTCTATTTTTTATGTTAAGAGTACTCTTCTATTTTTTAATGTTAACAGTACTCTTCTATTTTTTAATGTTAAGAGTACTCTTCTATTTTTTAATGTTAAGAGTACTCTTCTATTTTTTAATGTTAACAGTACTCTTCTATTTTTTAATGTTAAGAGTACTCTTCTATTTTTTAATGTTAAGAGTACTCTTCTATTTTTTATGTTAAGAGTACTCTTCTATTTTTTAATGTTAAGAGTACTCTTCTATTTTTTAATGTTAAGAGTACTCTTCTATTTTTTAATGTTAAGAGTACTCTTCTATTTTTTAATGTTAAGAGTACTCTTCTATTTTTTAATGTTAACAGTACTCTTCTATTTTTTAATTTTAAGAGTACTCTTCTATTTTTTAATGTTAAGAGTACTCTTCTATTTTTTATGTTAAGAGTACTCTTCTATTTTTTAATGTTAACAGTACTCTTCTATTTTTTAATGTTAAGAGTACTCTTCTATTTTTTAATGTTAAGAGTACTCTTCTATTTTTTAATGTTAACAGTACTCTTCTATTTTTTAATGTTAAGAGTACTCTTCTATTTTTTAATGTTAAGAGTACTCTTCTATTTTTTAATGTTAACAGTACTCTTCTATTTTTTAATGTTAACAGTACTCTTCTATTTTTTAATGTTAAGAGTACTCTTCTATTTTTTAATGTTAACAGTACTCTTCTATTTTTAATGTTAAGAGTACTCTTCTATTTTTTAATGTTAAGAGTACTCTTCTATTTTTTAATGTTAACAGTACTCTTCTATTTTTTATGTTAAGAGTACTCTTCTATTTTTTAATGTTAAGAGTACTCTTCTATTTTTTAATGTTAAGAGTACTCTTCTATTTTTTAATGTTAAGAGTACTCTTCTATTTTTTAATGTTAAGAGTACTCTTCTATTTTTTAATGTTAAGAGTACTCTTCTATTTTTTATGTTAAGAGTACTCTTCTATTTTTTAATGTTAAGAGTACTCTTCTATTTTTTAATGTTAAGAGTACTCTTCTATTTTTTAATGTTAAGAGTACTCTTCTATTTTTTAATGTTAACAGTACTCTTCTATTTTTTAATGTTAAGAGTACTCTTCTATTTTTTAATGTTAAGAGTACTCTTCTATTTTTTAATGTTAACAGTACTCTTCTATTTTTTTAATGTTAAGAGTACTCTTCTATTTTTTAATGTTAAGAGTACTCTTCTATTTTTTAATGTTAACAGTACTCTTCTATTTTTTAATGTTAAGAGTACTCTTCTATTTTTTAATGTTAAGAGTACTCTTCTATTTTTAATGTTAAGAGTACTCTTCTATTTTTTATGTTAAGAGTACTCTTCTATTTTTTAATGTTAAGAGTACTCTTCTATTTTTTGATGTTAAGAGTACTCTTCTATTTTTTAATGTTAAGAGTACTCTTCTATTTTTTAATGTTAAGAGTACTCTTCTATTTTTTAATGTTAAGAGTACTCTTCTATTTTTTAATGTTAACAGTACTCTTCTATTTTTTAATGTTAAGAGTACTCTTCTATTTTTTAATGTTAAGAGTACTCTTCTATTTTTTAATGTTAGGAGTACTCTTCTATTTTTTAATGTTAGGAGTACTCTTCTATTTTTTATGTTAACAGTACTCTTCTATTTTTTAATGTTAAGAGTACTCTTCTATTTTTTAATGTTAGGAGTACTCTTCTATTTTTTAATGTTAGGAGTACTCTTCTATTTTTTATGTTAAGAGTACTCTTCTATTTTTTATGTTAACAGTACTCTTCTATTTTTTAATGTTAAGAGTACTCTTCTATTTTTTAATGTTAACAGTACTCTTCTATTTTTTAATGTTAAGAGTACTCTTCTATTTTTTAATGTTAAGAGTACTCTTCTATTTTTTAATGTTAAGAGTACTCTTCTATTTTTTAATGTTAGGAGTACTCTTCTATTTTTTATGTTAAGAGTACTCTTCTATTTTTTATGTTAACAGTACTCTTCTATTTTTTAATGTTAAGAGTACTCTTCTATTTTTTAATGTTAGGAGTACTCTTCTATTTTTTAATGTTAGGAGTACTCTTCTATTTTTAATGTTAGGAGTACTCTTGTATTCTTTACTTTTATTCTCACAATGTTTCGGTCAATCTAACCTTCGACCAGGAGTCTTTCTGTCGAACTCGGAAATGTGCACGGAATTTCGAGCGAACCTTTTGTTTGTTCCACTGTGGTACCATGCTTTTATTCCGGCCTTATTAGCCTTCGGGGCAGGATCAAATCAAAAAGTGTAGTATCTGTTCCGATGCTTCACTTAAGTAATTAGATTTAGGTCAATGTGGAGGAGACACTTCATATCGATACAATTGCTATTTATTTAGACATCGCCATAGTGCCCCTTTTTTTTGGAGGAGCTGGTTTCCCCTCACATTAATAAACGACCCTGTGTCTCATTTGCTTTCGTGAGGAAGCAAAAAAAATGCCAACCATATCCTTTGGGACAAGATCAAAATTTAGTATTAAAAAAAAAATCTTTTACAAGGAAGTCACCACTTATCAAGACCCGGGAGCCACTCGGGGATAAGGGTTATTGCTTGTATAGTAATTAATGGGATAATATCGTAGTAATCGTTAGTAATGGAGATTTGATAAAGTGTCTTACTTAAGGGGGCGGAGTATCAGGAATTTGTTTATGTTGGACTTGAAGACATCCGAGTTGTAGTCAGGTGGGAAACAGGCAAACGGAAAAGAGTTCCACAGGCGTGCACTTCTAAGAAAGAAGCTTTGTTCATGGAATGTACATTTTTATTTAGGCACAGATGAAGAGTGGAGAACATTACTGACAGTGGTTTCAGCAAGATGGTGAGTGGGGCCAAAGATTGGAGCTCAGACGAGCACTTCCCATGGAAATAACGATAAAACAACGACATGTGAGAAGCGCCATTCATTGTGATCGTTTTCCTTGTCTTCTTCTCATATCTTCTAGCTCATTTTCTTTCTATTGAATATTATCCGCCTCATATCGAAAATAGCTATTGTCCACGTGTTTACAGCGGAGATTTTACTTCCTTCATTCAATCTTAACCTAAGAATCAACTGTAGTCATCTCTTGTATTCTTTTCCTATTATTTTCTTCGTTTCAGCTTCTTTTATTTAATATAACGTTACAATCCCTACGTAGGCGTTACCTTTCTGCTCAAACCTACTTTATCATTTCCCCATTCAAAAGCTCAATTCTTTCACTTTCAACAACTTTCCCTTTTTTATTTCAGGGCAGCACATTTGTACATGCCAAATTCTATACTTACGTGATTATTGAACAATTCTTACAAGCATACTTGGCTGGTTTCGTTCTTTGCATACAGCTTTATGTAATGCATAAATAATAACTGTCATCTAAGCTTCAGCCTCTGTCCCATCGACAAAATGTAACATCCCTCTGCCTGTTCTTCAACTATTTTAATGGAGAATGCTCTGACAAACTGCAAGCACTTTTAACCTCTCGACGTAAACACCCTCGACAAACCCGACAGGCAGCTAAATCTGACCCCCACACAGTAGAGATCCCTAGATATAGAAGATCTTTCTACTCCAGTAGTTGCTTCCCCATTCAGGTCCGTGCTTCCTCAACTGTACTGACATTCAGAAGTTCAAGTGTAACGTGAACCGACATGTTGCTGCCCTAATCCCAACATAGTGCCCCAGTAGTTTCTGCCCCTGATAGTAGCCCCCTACATCACAGTGGTAATGTGCCTTGTTTGGGGTGAAAATGTAATAATAATAAATAAATATATATATTCCTGCTTGCATTTATATATATATATATATATATATATATATATATATATATATAAATTCCTGCTTGCATATATATATATATATATATATATATATATATATATATATCTCTGCTAGTATATATATATTTATGTGTGTGTGAGTGAGAGAGAGAGAGAGAGAGATTTTATAATCATTTTCTACATCCAAACAACGTCGTATCTCACAAGAGCTATGACAGCCAACAAACCGGTAGTCCAAGACACGAGTTTAGCTCTCACTTGAGCTCATCAATTAGACATATCCGAACTCGGGATTCGAAACCCGAGCCTCTTGCATGCGAGGTAGGCACTCTGCCACATGAGCAAACGCGCCACACACAAAAATTCTCTTAACTAAAACGGATCAAACGCACCGTGGCGAAATCCGACAATGCAATGGATATACTTCCTTCCGAACAAGGGATGTGTTCATCCTACCAAGCTATAACCCAAGCCGATGTTTCACAACTAGTAATAGAATTTCCAGAATATGAGATAATATATAATTATTTTCACAACCAAACAACGCCACAGTTCACAAGAGCTATGACAGTCAACAAACCGGAAATTCAAGACTTGGGATTATATATATATATATATATATATATATATATATATATATATATATATATATATATATATAATCTCGTTGTTTGTTTGTATATTATATATAGAGAGAAGCTCGTTGTTTGTTTGTTTACAAACAGGCGATTTGAGCACTATAAAAGTGGTGGCGGGTGTCTATTTAAATAGATATTCCGACATGTTTTTTACGGGCATCGATTCCATGGTCGAGTGGGAGAACTGCCGACTGTCAACACGACGGTTCTAGGTTCAATCCTTGGCTTGGGAGAGATGCTAGTCTAGTGGCACTGATGAGTTGTGATACAACGAAACAGGACTGTATGTCGATGACTACGAATATATATATATATATATATGATGATTGCAACGTCTTGTCAGACGAGTGCCACTCCCTCAGACATTTAAAATCCATGAGCCCAAATGTCAGACAATTAAAATCCATGAGCTCAAATGTCTGAGGGAGTATCTATACGAATATGATGTTACAGAGTCTTAGCTTTTTACGACAGCTAAGTATCTCTCTCAGTCCAAAATGTTGAGATCCAGCAACAAGCAAGAGCAAGATAGCCAGCAACAAATTAAACTGCAGACCAGCTTAATGCGGGTACAGGTCTTCCGCTTTATGGTTTTTATTTAATCAGAGATTTGCTTCTCCTAGAAAGGTTGCCTTCACCACGGCTTACGGGAGCCCTCTCTACCCCAATACACACACACACACACACACACAAATATACACGGTGCTAGTTGGCCGTTGACCCAGAAAAGAGTTCATTCGCCCTTTGGAAGGTCTTGTTTTTAATCCTTCAGGGAGACTAGCCGCCCTCCTCACCAAACAAGTTTGGTGGGGGAACCAGTTTAGTCGCCGGTGGCCCGACCATGAGGCAGGTAGTACTTGGTTACATGGTACCAGTAGCATATGACATGACCTGATTATATATATATATATATATATATATATATATATATATATATATATATATATATACGCACACACACACACACACACTGTTTTAACAAAAACCAAGACTCCACGAAATGGGTTGATAGCAACAAAATGTGTATTTCATTGTTAGTTACAATTGTTTCAAGACCATTTGAACAAATTCAAACAATATGTCGTTTGAAATTTTTCACAAGAACAGCCTTTCTTCAGACTTATAAAATAAAAAAAACACTTTAACAATGAAACATTACGGAAAAGAAACACTTCCTTTATGAGGAAAAGAAAACAAGTGGGAACTCTTTATCTCTGTCGCATCCTTTGTGTTTATATATATATATATATATATATATATATATGTGTGTGTGTGTGTGTGTGTGTGTGTGTGTGTGTGTGTGTGTGTGTGTGTGTGTAATATTTGGTTTAGTTTGGTAGAATGTGTGCTAAATCTATATAAAAATGGTATAACATCCATTATTTATTGTACTACAGAAGATCAGGTCAATAAATATGTATAATCGATTTCAGGCTAGGTGCAGACTCAAAAAATCCAAATCAAATGCTACAGTGGTTATGCTTTCGTCAACAAAACCGCCATTAGCTATTTTCAATCATGTCTTAAATTGGAACGGAGTCACGTGTTGTAATAGGCAAATTGCTCATTAGTTTTACTATCTAGTTTTTCGGTACGATACCATCATTAGTAGGCTTTATTTGAACATGGTTTTATGCCGAGGAAACATGTTTTGTCGGCAGTGTAACTTGGAGGAAGAGGGAAGAGGAATATGTCAAAACAAAATGAACACTAAAAAAAATTATTGGTTACTCAATCGAATCATTAAATTGATGCATTTCGGGAGGCAAAGAATGTAAGCGTTTTTTTTTTTTTTTACTTTTTTACTGTACTCTTAGATTCTCTAACTGTCTCTGATTATATATTTCACATTTGTTTTTTGTGGAATACTACATTCGCAGAAAACCTCAAACGCAATGACGTAATATATACTATTTGTTTACTCTGACTCCGTCAGATCTTTAGTTTTACAGTTTTATCGCAACAGCCGCTTACCATAGATTTCTCACTGGCAGGAGTCTCCACTCGAATTTGAATGGCAATAAGTTTCCCCAAAGTCTCAGTTCTCTTCGCACTTGTTCAGCGGAGGTCTGGTCAGTGCTCTTTCCTCGGTCGTTCCACCCTCCTTGACACTTCTCAAAGGCTTTCGGAATTATTCCTAGTGTTCCTTCTATCATAGGTATTATCTTGATTTGTTTATCATCCAAATCTCTTTCAGCTCTCTGGCTAGCTCTGTGTATTTGTCCCGTTTCTCCTTTTCTTTGATATTCACCCTGTGGTCAGCTGGGACAGCAAAGTCTACGATTTGACAGGACATTTCTTTCTTGTAAGTTATTACGACATCCGGTCTTCTTGCTTGGGTGGGTTTATTTGTTTGTCCCATAAGATTTTGTGATTCTCGCTTTTAATTACTGTTGCCGAATTATGTTGTACCATTTGTCTGTGCGTACGATATGCAGTTGTTTGCATAATTCCCAGTGTACTGCCCTTCCCATTTGGTCGTATCTGTTCTTGTATTCCTTTTGGCCCAGGTTGTTGCATTCGCTTACTATAAGGCTTATCGTTTCGTCTGTTTTCCACAGAGTCTGCATTTGCTGTTTTCTTGTGTTTTGATGATCTTTGCTTTGATGATGTTGGTTCTTATTGAGTTATCTTGTGCTGCAGTTATCAGGGATTTAGTTTATTGGTTTATGTGTCCTTTTCGCATCCATGCCCAAGTATTTTCGTTATTCTCAGCTTTTGTCATTCTTCTGAATATTCTATGCAGTTGTTTCTCTTCCCATTTTTCTTTTCTCGTCTTGTCCTTTGTCTCTCTGTTTTCTGTTTCATTGATTTTTTTTCAGTGTTTCTCGCTGCTATGATTATACTTTCAGTGTGCTCACAAAGTCATCTATATAAATCAGTCCTCTCCCGCCGTCTTTCCTTTTTACGTAGAGTCGGTCAAAATCATCCTTTGAGCGGAGTACATGGTCATGAGTTTCCTGGTGTTCTGATCGTGCTTCCTTATTTCTTCTTTAGTCCACACTATGGACAGTCGAGTGTATCTTACTGGTGATACTTCCCACGTATTTATACCTTTCATTAGGTGTCTGCTATATAATTTCTTTCCCAGGAATTTTATTGTTCTCTAGTGGTATTCCTTCCCAATGTTCTCTTTCATCTCTGTTGCTTTGATTGGATCTGCTTTCATATATGTCTTGTTCCCTAAGGCCCTCATCTCTGTCTGGTTGGGTCCATGCCTTCTGGTGTCTCTAATTTTCCCTTTCTTATATCTAGTAGTGCACATTTTTCTAGATGAAATTCTATTTGGATATCCTGGCTGAAGATCCTGGTAGCGTTTATTAGTGTCTCTAGTTTCTTTTCCGTACTTGTAAAAAGTTTCAGATCGTCCATATACACCAGCTGGTTCATTTATTCGTCTGTATTAGAGAACTTTTATCCAGCTTGGCACTTTCCGAGTATATTGTTCAGGGGCATCACCACTATAAGAACAGTAATTGTGATAATGAGTCTCCTAGGAAGATGCTTCTTTGTATGTTAATTTCTGTTATCTGTTGCTCACCAGCTGTCAGTTCCAATCTCCATGTTCTCATTGCGTTTTCTATCACGGTGATAATCCTGCTTTGTATTTTACACATTCTTAAACATTCCATTATCCATGCTTTGAGGATCTTGTCGTACGTTTTTGTGTAGTCGATCCATGCCATGACTAGATTCTTCTTTCTTTTTACCTGTTTAAGGAACTTTTGATCTATATATATATAGCAGCTTATGTGTTCATCTTTTTCCTTTTTGGCATCCTTTCTGTTCCTCGGAAAGAAGTTCACGATTATTCAGAGAATGGTAGACTTGGTCTCTCAGTTGTGCTGTTAACATTTTCCACATAGTGGGTAAGCATGTTGTAGGCTTATAATTGTTAAAGACTGTCCTTTCCCGGTGTCCTTCTGTATAAGTGTGGTTCAAGCGTTTTGTCATCCAATATGGCACGTAATTTTCCTGTATACAGCTTCTCAGATTTTGGACTATTATTATTATTATTATTATTATTATTATTATTATTATTATTATTATTATTGTCATCATACATATAATCCTCATCACTATCATCATTATCATCATCATTTAATTATCATCATAATTATCATTATTATTGTCATCATCATTACCATCATTATTGTCATCAATGTCACTATATTCATCATCATCATTATTATTATTATCGTCGTCGTCGTCATCATCATCATCATTGTTATTATCATCATCATCATCATCATTCTTATCATCATCATCATCATCATCATTGTTAGTATCATCATTATCATTATTATCATCATCATCATTGTTATTATCATCATCATCATCATCATCATCATCATCATTGTTATCATCATCATTGTTAATATCATCATCATCATCATCATCATCATCATCATCATCATCATCATCATCACCATTGTTAGTATCATCAGCATCATAATCAGCATCATCATCATTGTTATTATCATCATCATCACCATCATTATTTTTATTATTAACATCATCATCATCATCACTATCACCATAATCATTATCATTATTTTATATTGTCATCAGTATCACAATCATCATTATAAGCATCATCATTATTAATATTATTACTATTATCATTGTGATCATTATTACTGTTATCATTATCATCATCACTATCATCATCATCATCATCACCATCACCGCCATCATTATTATTATTATAATTTTTATTGTTGTTATTATTATTCACTAAAACTTTCATACGGGCATTATTAGTGAAAGTATATTCCTCGAAGCTTTACTAACGACATGTTGCTCTAATTCTCCTTGCACTCCGCATACCTTTCGATAATAATTGCACATTAATAAGCGTTAGCGCAGCATTTTAGAATTGATTTCTTGCTAGCGGCGACTTTTAGTTTTGCCGTGAATTTTAGTGACAATTAGCACTCTAGTGTTTCAGTACACTTTGCACACAAGCCATTGTAGGACCGAATATGTACCGCCTCCTCAATGTTTCCATCCTTTGTGATTGTTCACGGTTTCGATTCCAATTTCTCCAAATCATTTTTATCGCGTTTTTTTTGTTGTTGTTTCTATTGCATATATAATAATTGGTATTATGATGTTTTTTTCGTATTATTCTTATCGTCATTAGTTCTTGTTATAATAGTACTAATTGTAATTATAACGATGGCACGCCGGTCCTTGTCATATCACAGATGTTAAGCAACGTTGAGCCTGGCTAGTACCAGATGGGTGACAATTTTTGAAGTCTATGTGCTGTATGTGCTCTCTGATTATCCCGGCATTGTTTCCAGTTGTCTTAAACCTCCCGTTACCACTGGACTATAACAATGTCGACTTAGGAGAGGTGTGGCTGAGAGAGTGCAATTCTTGCCACAAAATTCAACGTGCAGACACCGTTACAGTGGGTAGCCATAGTCTGCCAAGACTGAAGCAAGCTAGTAGTAGTAGTAGTAGTAGTAGTAGTAGTAGTAGTAGTAGTATATTGGATTACCCTAGGACACATGTAGTAAACCTAAGGTGCTTTATGCTAATGTGAGCTAATTTTTCAGTAGTTTTGCTGCTCATAAGTGGGGCACAAAAAGATTACAGATGATTACCATTCGCAGCTGTCTTTATACACCAAATCCTTTTGACTCGTAGGAGCTTTGGTTTTCAAAATAATGGGGGATGAAATGAGAGTTGAAATCTCGTTATCGGGGTCTGATTCAACCCACGTAATTATATTATGGTTATAGGCGAATATAAATTTTTATGGCGTATTTCGATTCTTATCCTATAAAACGATATTTCACATTAAGCAAACAATTTACACAATTATTATCAGGAGAATACAGCCATGAAAACGCATTATTTACCGGTGATATTCTTGTGTCGTTTTTGTTTCCGTAATAGCGTGAATGGTAAACGAATCAAGGAAAAGAAAAACGACAATGTTTATGTTTTTTTGTATTTTTTGTTTGTGTGTGTGTGTGTGTGTGTGTGGGTTTGTTTGTTTTTTTTTTCTTGTTTTTTTTTTTTTTTGTCGATAAAGAACTGTCTTCTTTATCTCCGCAAGAAAAAAAAAACTGCTTAGGTAATTCCAACCTCGCCGAAATCAATAACAGCTTTTGCGGTTTCCGAAATGAAAAAAAAGCAGTTTTCTATCAGAGGAGGTGACTTCTGTATAGAGCAACTATGCATTACTGGAGTTGTATGTGATCACCGTTAATAGATTAGCTCTGCTCATTTAAGCAAGGTTTGAAACGGGAGCGTAAAACTAAGTACAGGAAACATAAAACTCTACATGAGTTTAGTTAAGTAAGAAAATAGAATGTTTACTTTTAAATTAAAGTACTTTTTTATGGAAATCGCTCCGGACAAGACATAACTCTCATTGATGAAAAAAGTAGTCAGAACGGAATGTAACATAGCGCGAATGATCGTATGTAAATGCATAAGAAGTTACGCTATCAGTAAGGGAAAAAGGACTATAAAAAAGAGAAAAGGATCTCGTGAGAGACGAGATAACGATCGAGATCTCGTGAGAGACGAGATAACGTTATAGATCACGTGGGTGACGTCACGGCCGTAACGACGAGGGAATAAATGACGTTGTACTGAACCAGAAAGGCTAGTTGGAGTTGTTTCCTATTCTTTGCGTTTATCTCTTGTGCGACTGAAATTGCACACAAGGTGTGTTGATCCGCGGACAACGTTAGAGAAAAATGATTATCACAAATACAGGAGATGCCTATAAACCTTAATTTTGAAAAGATTATAGGGAGTGGAAAAAGTCAGCAGAAAGATTGTTTTATTAAAGTGTGGTAATTGGAACTAAGCTACTGGAATAGGGTGTTCTATTACAATGCGGTCTCAACCAGCGATTTGATTTAGACCAACGAGTCAAACGAGTTAGAACAAAGTTTCAACATGGAATCAAATCGAAGCGTTTTTCTACACACATTTTCCAGAAAAAAAACCCCCAAGATATAGATGTTTAAAATTTCTACTCTTTTCAACTACGGCCAGCACTGTAAAAACTGGTCTGATCCTTACGTCAACAAATTCTCTTCTATAACGTTGTCCGGAAACCAACACGTTGTAGGCACAGTCACAAAGAAAACAAAGAAAAGAAATTAACTTCAAATCGCTTTTTCTTGTATATTTATTTCCTCATTGTTACGGCTGTTATATCACCTACGTGGCATCTTCTTGGGCGTTATTCATGCCTCGAACGTGATCTCGAACGTTATTTACCCCTTCAAAGTGATCTCTTTCTTAAAGTCTTTTTTTTTCACCCTTAATGTCATTTTGCATACATCTGCATTCGGGCGTCTACTACAGTATTTCTTTAAGTCATCATAAGTTCCGACCATGGATATAAGACAATTTATCAAAATTCTTCATTTTCAATTATTGTTGATGAATTGAAGATACACCAGGCGAACTCTTACGCCCAAATTATCTTATTATTATAAACCCAGTGTGCATACTATACCCGTTTTTTATCTAAATTCTCCCCCATGTCTAAAATCCCTTATCTTGAATAAGCTTTAGCTGAGCAGGTTTAAATAATCATTAAAATTATTGTTGCTGCTCTGGGTCTTAAATCTATCAGTTTTTTGTTTAGTTTCAAGCTGAACGTCGGTTGTTCGATCTGTTCACTTCGACGCCAGATAATAAAAAAAGAGAGAGAGAGAGAGAGAGAGAGAGAGAGATTGAATATTTTGTTCGATCTTTCTTGATCGCGTGCCCACATGTACTCGGTTGACATTTCCAATCTGATCGCAGCGTGTTCCGCACTCTACGACCCGCAACTGTCTGCAAAGTTTAATCCCCCCTTGCTTATGTTTTCACGCCTGCTGCATTTCGTAGCAAAAAAGAAATGTTAACATTATAAATAACTAAAACCTGCTGGGATGCTTATATCCAAACTGGACAAAAAAAAAGAAGAAAATTGCGAAACGTTACGCAACCTTTTGAGCACTCGATTGTTAGAATCAGAAAAAGTTAAGTTAGAAAACAAATTTGTTTTTTTGTTTTTGTTTTTGATTTTTGTTTGAAAATCGCTCCTGGCAAAACATCAAGCGACTTGATATACGGATTTGTAAAAAAAAAAAAAAAGAACATCGACTTCAAGGTTAAGATATAGCCAACCATAAGTGTTATCTGGCTAGATTATGACTGAGAAAACACTAGTTGTTTCCTCATTGTCTGAAACATCGTGTCCAAAATGTGAGGACTAAAAGATGAAAATCGAAAGCAAACCCAAAGTTCACTGTTTACTCTGATGGAGAGAAAAATGAAACAAATAATTTTATTTTTATTTTATTTTTTTTATTTTTTTTACATAGGCATCACCACATTACCAAGGCCAAGAGGCCACTCAAAGATAAGGGTTAAAGAGTGTACAGTAGAAATTGGACAATATAATAATCATTAGTAATGAAAATTTGGTAAATTTGATAACTTATATGGAACGGTTCATCAAGAACTTATTTACGTTAGACTTGAAGACAACCATATTGTAGTCAGCCGGAAAGCAGGAAAACGGAAGACAATTCCACAGGCGTGCAGTTCTAAGAAAGAAGCTTTGTTCATGGGATCTACGTTTAGGTTTCGGCACAGATAAAGAGTGGGGGGGAATTATTGATAGTGTTTACAGCTAGACGAGTGTTTCTTGTGAAAGTTTGGCGAGGGGGGACCATAGATTGAAGCTCAGTCGAACACGTTCCATGAAAATAACGATACATCAGAGACAAACTCGCAACATCTCTTCTGTGAGATAGAGGTTGCAAGGAAGAGAAAAGGACATCTCCTACGAGGCTACAAAGTCTATTTTGAACTCTATCAAGGCAGGACAAGTCCTTTCTAGCAGCTCCTGCCCAGATGTGGCAACAGTATTCCATCCTTGGACGTACCTGGCTCTTATATAGATAGAGAATAGCATCAGCAGTGAGATATCTACCGGATTGATAGAAGAGTTATCGGACTACTGTTCCCATCTTGAGTTTTATTTTCATAACACTTCGGTCGATGTAATCTCCGCCCTTCTTACGGCGTATCTTGTCGGACTCGGGAATGTTTCTGTCGAACTCGGGAATTTGGATGAAAATTCGAAAGAAACGGTTCTGTTCTAAATTCCGTCTAAATTTCTGAGTTTGACAGAGGTATTCCTGAGTTAGACAAGATACACCTGAAAAAGGTCGGAGGTTACATCGACCGTAACGTTGTGAAAATAAAACTCAAGATGAGAACTAAATAATACAAATAGCCCACCCTCATCTAAAAATGTAGAAACTTTGTATTTTTATTTCGGAATGTTTTATATTTTGCACCATTTGTTTTACTACTAGATTTTTTGTTTGTTTTATTTTGCATTTTTGTTCACGACTTGGGCGTAAGGGGCAACTATTTGGACCATGCCTAGGAAAGATTAACAAGATGCTTGTTTACATTACATTTAAACTTCTGCATATCAGTACAGTCAGGGAAGCAGGTCGCATGAAGGGAATTCCAAAGTCTAGCTGTTCGGGTAAAGAAACTATTAGAGTAGAAAGCTTTCTGCCATTTAGAGACTTTAACAGTGAAGGGGTGAGATTTTGTTGCTAAGTGAGTTTGTCGGAGATATATACGTACAGGGAGCATAAGTGCGACGAGTTTATCAGAGCACATTCTATTAAAATATTTGTAATACAAGCGCCGTGATGCAACATTGCGGCTGGTGCTTCGTTGACAAAATGGGACCAAACACTTTTCTGGGGCCTATCCAAGAGGAAGAGGCATATGGTAGACGCACAAGCTTAAAGCATATTATTCATATTGTTTGTATTGTTGTTGAGAGATAACCTTAGGTCACATCAGTTTGTAAGTTTAAACACCATAACAATGCAATTTTAAATCCTCCCGGATTCATTCTGGCTGACTTAAAAAATAGGAGGCATTACATATGAATATTTATTAGAATGGGCCTGTACATATATATATATATATATATATATATATATATATGTGTGTGTGTGTGTGTGTGTGTGCCTGTATATATATATATATATATATATATATATATATATATATATATATATATATATATATATACTCTTCAGAATAATTTTAGTTTAACAATCTGTTGGTATGGAAACTTGTGATTATAAGATTTATACACACACACATATATATATATATATATATATATATATATATATATATATACGATGATTGCAACGTCTTGTCAGACGAGTGCCACTTCCTCAGACACTTAAAGTCCATGAGCCCAAAAATGACTTTTTTTTTAGTCCTACCGGTGAATTCACACGATCAAGCAGGCATGACACTGAAGACGGTCATTGAGATCAATTATTACATGCTTCCAGCATTTCAAGCCTCCACGCGTCACAACTTCTCCATCGCCACAGGACCATTTCTATAGACAAATGCCTAAGGGAGTATCTATACACAGATGATGTTACAGAATCTTAGCCTTGTACGACAGTTAAATCTCTCTCTCTCTCTCTCGGTTCAGAATGTTGAGATCCAGCAACAAGCAAGAGCAAGATAGCCAGCAACAAGATAAAACTGCAGACCAGCTTGATGAGGGTACTGTTGCCTTCATCACGGCTTACGGGAACCCTCTCAACCCCAACACACACATACATACACACAAACACATATGGTGCTAGTTGGCCGTTGACCCCGAAAAAGGGGTAATTCGTCTTTTGGAAGGTCTTGTTTTTAATCCTTCAGGGAGACTAGCCACCCTCCTCACCAAACAAGTCTGGTGGGGGAACCAGTTTAGTCGCCGGTGACCCGACCATAAGGCAGGTAGTACTGAGTTTCAGGTGTGTTATATGCTAGTGATACTATGTAACCAATATATATATATATATATATATATATATATATATATATATATATATATATATCCAATTAAAAAATGTAAAACCGAAAATAAATACCCACAAAGTTATATTTTCTTGATTGTAGTTGTCTCGTATATATATATATATATATATATATATATATATATATATATATATATATATATATATACGTATGTTAGATTAATATATATATATAAGTTGGAATGATATTAGTACAAACTTAATATTGCAGAAATATTAATAGCAATATATATATAACGCGTAAACATATTTGTAAATAAATGGGTTATCGCCGCTGTGTATGTGTCTTTGTGTGTTATGTTAAAAGTAAAAAAAAATACAAAACAAACACCAACAAAGTTTGCATTTACTTGCTTCGCGTTGCCGTGGATATATAATATGTAAAACAAAATTTGCTTATAAAAAAGTAACTGTGTTTTTAGAAGAAATATATTTATTTATCTATACGCCTACCACACCATGTAGAAGTATAACAGCTAATATATGTAACGCGTGCACACATTTTAAAATATAAACCTACTTTTACAATTTTTTCACTAACGTTGCCCGGATGTATATTATGTATACCTTAGAAATAATTATTTACTTTTAGGAGAAATACACACACACACACACACACACACACACACACACACATATATGTATATATATATATATATATATATACGAAGGGCGTGCAATAAGTAATCCCCCTGACTCACTTCCCATAGAAGTAGAGCAACGCAACTTGGCGCAGTTATTAGTCTTTCTCTACATAGGAACCACCCACAGTTATGCATTTCTCCCATCGTTTGATGCAGCTCATGAGACTGTTTTTTCCTCCAACCACGACGTGACTTCAGAAATAAAGGCTTCCTCATATGGGAAAGCTTTCCTTTCAAAAACAACTTCATGGCTGGGAAGAGGTGAAAGTTAGAGGGTGTAAGGTCAGGAGAGTAGGGAGGATGGGGAAGGATTTCATAACAACACGCCCGTGCTTCTGATCTGGCGACATGCGAGTTGTGGACCGGAACGTTGTCCTGCAGGAGGAGGGTAGCTTTGCTAATCTTGCCCCGCCTCTTGATTTTGATAGCTTCGCTTAATTTCCTCAAAAGTGAAGCATAATAGGCTCCTGTAATTGTGGTACCCTTTGCCAGGAAATCTGTCATCACAACTCCGTCCAGAAGACTGTGAGCATGACGTTGCCAGCGGAGGGCTGCACCCTTGCCTTCTTTGGAGGTGGTGAGTCCAAGTGCTTCCACTGCATTGACTGGGCTTTGGTCTCTGGATCATAGTGATGGACCAGGTTTCATCCTGTGTAATCAGTCTTTTGAAAAACTTTGACTCATCTTCTTGGCACATCTCCAAATTCATCCTCGAGCACTCGACGCGTTCTCGCTTCTGGAATGGTGTGAGCAACCTGAGTATCCATCTGACAGACACCTTATGCATATGAAAATTATCATGAATGATAGTTTCCACAGACCCTGTACTAATCTTGACATCTTGGGCTATTTGGCGAATGGTAATGCGCCAATTTTCCAAAATGGCATCCTTAACTTGACGGACAGGTACCTCATCAATGGCAGAAGGGGTGGTGACCATGTCTGGGAACTGTTTCTACAGTCTTCCAGCCATGTTTGAATTAACGATTCCAGCTTTTTACAAGGTCATATGATGGGGCATTATCACCATAAGTTTCTTTCATTTCATCAAAAGTCTCCTGTGGTGTGCGCCCTTTCAAATAAAAAAAACGGATCACTGCTCGAAATTCAATAGGCTCCATTTCATATCTGACTCAGTTCAAACACCTGTAAAACAGAAACCACAATTAGTTCAGAGCTGTAATTTGCCACATAACCAGTAGAGATATAAATCATTGAACATGAAAATTTCAGCAAGATCAGACAATTAGAAGTGGGTAAGGGGCATTACTTATCGCTCGCCCCCCGTGTATATATATATATATATATATATATATATATATATATATATATATATATACTTTAGCTTTTAGAAATATAAAAAGTGATATTTAAAACACTGACATGTACAATATAGGTTGCATTTAAAAAAATAACTTGTTTCCGAGTTAATAAATATGCTTTTAACATTGATTGGAATGTTAACAATCTGACTGATTTCAAACAGACGTTTTTGTGTTTGTTTTTGCATTGTTTTATTTCGTAGAAATCTGCAATCAATCTGGCAAACACATTTTTTTTTATTTTCATCTGTTGTGATAATTTACAGCGTCATTAGCAATGTTATTGTGAAGGAGATTTCCCACGCTTTAAATTTCTCGTCGTTCATTGTTATCTTTAAATAAAAATATTGATTGATTAAGTCGAGACTGGAAAATATTCGATACCTTTCATCCTGTATTCTGTGTTAAATACCTTCCCATGTACCTTTTTGTATCATCAACCGTTGTTTTGTAAAGCAAGATATTTCTGTATAAATAATACAAATAATGATGCAGCTGTTGGCCTTTGGGCCAAGATCAAAGTGTGGTATCTGTTCCGGCAAATACTGCAAGCAAAGACCATATGTGGGGGCGACCCACCTTGGTCAATGTAGGGGCAACCCTTCATACCAATTGTAACTATCCAGCTCCCCTACTCCCCGGGGAGCTGGTCCCCATTTCCCCTTCACTCCTCACGTTAAAAATCGGCCTTGTGCCTAATTTGCTTGGTGGAGGAGCAAATAAATACCATCTGTTCCGGCAGATACTGCAAGCAAAGACCCTATGTGGGGGCGACCCACCTTGGTCAATGTAGGGGCAACCCTTCATACCAATTGTAACTATCCAGCTCCCCTACTCCCCGGAGAGCTGGTCCCCATTTCCCCTTCACTCCTCACATTAAAAATCGGCCTTGTGCCTAATTTGCTTGGTGGGGGAGCAAATAAATACCATCTGTTCCGGCAGATACTGCAGCAAAGACCCTATGTGGGGGCGACCCCACAGATAAGACCTTGGTCAATGTAGGGGCAACCTTTCATACCAATTGTCACTATTCAGCTCCCCTACTCCTCGGTGAGCTGGTCCCCATTTCCTCTTCACTCCTCACATTAAAAATCGACCTTGTGCCTAATTTGCTCGGTGGGGGAGCAAATAAATTCCTGGCCTTCGGGACAAGATCAAAGTGTAGTATCTGTA
>NC_136500.1:142027117-142034617 GCF_053919585.1 Euprymna scolopes | reverse complement strand
AAAAAAACATACTGAGGATGGAGTTCGCCTCAAAAATATATAAAAATTAGAAATTTTAAACAAGTATAATATTTGTTAATTTTCCTAATATTGCGTTGTGATTTGGCTTTCAAGCGCAATTGATGCGTATTTTATTTTACTTAAATTAAATCAACGTCTCTATAATGAAACTCACACTCTTAACACACACGCACACACACACACACGCACACACACACAAAAGTGAAATGTAGCATCAGAAAAAATAGTACACCTTGATCCTTTTTTACACCTATTTAAAAAGAAAATACATTTTTCTTATATCTTGGTCGTGGAATTTCATTCACTAGCAAAAGATCTAGCTAATTTGCATATTCTTTTAAACATTCATTTAAATTAATTCCCTATTAGTTTTTTTTTTTTTTTTTGGTTTATTATGGGATGATCATCTTTAGTTAACTATTACGTGTAATTATATTCATGCAGATATTCTACATGATTTATACTTGCGTAATATTTGCGTAAAAAGTTATAGTAAACGCAAACCTCTTTCTATATATATTATGTATACGTATACATATTTGTTTACAAAATTGCCTACCAAACTCCGTTGCTGGTTTTTGGTCTAAAAATATGAAACTTAATATATAGGGTATTCGAACCAATGCGATACTTTATATTTGAGTTTTAGCCGGTAAAATCGGTGCCACACGTTAAAACTAAAAATATGGCATTTTCCAGATGAAGTTCAAACGACAACATCACAAATCTGCATGCGTAACGTAATAGCTTAGTTTATGTTTAATTTTTAGCCCTGCAGCGAACATGTCTTAATAGTCTAGGCAGTAAAGTAAAAAAAAAAATTAAATCGTAAGCTACACGATTTGGTTTCGATTCTCCGTAGTGGCGCTCGAGTCAATTTTTTTTTTTTTTTTTAACTTTCTGAATCATTACTATATATTGGGTTCAATATAATACGATATTAAATACGATTTGCAAGGTACTCTTCGTATTTTGTGTGAACGAATATCATAAAGTGCTCAATTTTGGGGAAAATCATTATAACAGCATGATAATCATTATAACATTTTACAAAAAGATATCCGTGCCCTTGGTTTCTAATTTGATATAAAGGAAAAAAGTTAATCTTTGGAAAATCCTGTGAGAACAAATATAAATATAGGCTGAAGAGAATTCGATATCTTTTCGACAATAACCATGTCCCACTTTTTATCGGTTTTTAAACCGACGGTACCGAAATATGTTAGAACTTCTGCAAAATTATAAAATACACATATATATTTATCTACATATACATACATATATATTTATGTATCTAGATTAAATAATATATGTATATATATATACAGGGGGACCAAAAAAAAAAAAAACTAAATGGAGGCCAGCTAGAACATATGCTGCAGAACGGAGAAAAAAAGGGCTAGAGACCCTAGTGTTTTAATGTGATGTTTTGAATATAATAAACTAGTTATGACCAAAGTTTCATTTTATTCGGACAAAACACTAAGAAACGGGGCCTAATTACAGTTGGGGTCCGTTTTTTGGGGTCACCCTATATATATATATATATATATATATATATATATATATATATATATATATTATCATATTTATACGGAGAGACACTAGTATTTAATTCTTCCGTAAACATGGTCCAACATCCGAAACATGTGTAACTAAACAGATTAAACGGTAATAAAAAAATAAAACACATATTTGCTCTGCAAAAGTATTTAGCACTCTCTTCAGGCTTTTACTAATTACCAGGTTTACCATATATATATATATATATATATATATATATATATATATATATATATATATATATATATATATACTCGGGTTTTTTTTATTCAAAAGTAATGGACTAATGAATTAAACGAGGTTGTTAGATAGTGCTCAATAAAAAGAGCTGATAATACTTGTTTTTTGTTATATAAACATGGTCACATCCTGCTGCTACAAATAGCCACTTGTTTCAATCAAACAACAGATATCATCAGGCGGCGACTTGACTATTCAAAAGTTCAATGAATAATGGATTTTTATTTTAGGTAGGAACTCTTTAAAAGTTGGAGTTAAAAAACACAGAACTTTAATTATAAGATGTAAAGAGGGAGGGCAATCTAGTCAAGTCGCTGCCTGATGATATCTGTTGTTTGATTGAAACAAGTGGCTATTTGTAGCAGCAGGATGTGACCATGTTTATATAACAATAAACAAGTATATATAATATATATATATATGTATATATATATAGTATAATCATAATATATATATATATATATATATATATATATATATATATATATATATATATATATATAAATGTATAAAAAGGATACGAAAAGTATAAAAGCTTATAACTTTTCTTTATTCGTTTTCAATTGATGACGTGCAGGAATACAAAATAATATTATGAAAAAAAAAATTTTTTTTGACAGGTACATAATTTTCGACCGATCCTTCAGTCTTCATCGGCGTAGTGAAAGTGATAAGCATACACGGGAAAAGGGGAAAAGGAAAAGGAAGGAAGAGGAGCAGAATGAGGTATAGCCAATGAGAAGGTGCCACGTCAGTTTTAAATATATACACATATAAGTACGCACATACACATATGCACACAGTACATATGCACATATAAACGAAAAATTAAAAATTAAACAGTAGATAAAAATGAAGAAACACGCCTTTAGCTGTCCAATCTTTTGAATTCTAACGATATTATTTGTTCAAAGAGAGAACAAGAATTCAAAGGATATAAGACGTTATGAGGAGAAACGCTATAATGCTCATTCTTAAATCAACGGCTATTTCTCGTTCGAAAACAAAGAAAGAAGCTGTAATTTCAAAGTATGAGGGGTTTTGGAGCATGGAATCTATGTAATATTTTTGTATTTAATATGTTATTTCTTATATTTCAACCGGTCCTCCGCTTTTGGTTATAAAAAGTATCGAAATTAAAATGCAAAACGTTGAAAAAAAAAACGGGAAATTTGTAATTCGGACAGCGTACACCCCTAGCAAAAATGTTCGAAAGAGTTTACGTGGATTATTTTTTGCCGTTTGTGGAAGAAGAATGTTGTATTTTTTGTATCTTTTAAAATTTTTGCAACGTATTAGCGTTTATTTCAAACGGCAAATAGATATATACATAATTTTTAAATATAGATTGCATGGCTAAACGCACACTTTAGATATTCGCATCATTACGTCCAAGTATCTCCACGTGAGGCTTTCTTCCTCTGTAAGTCAACCACGCATAAACGTTAAACAGTATTTATATCCTTCTGCCATGTTTCTTTAATGCTTCTTAAACTTACATTTTAAATATATATATATATATATATATATATATATATATATATATATATATATGGTAGCACATGTAAGATAGTAAACGACCAAGTTCTCTCTGATTATCTCTCCTCTGATCTTGAGCACGTAGTACAATGGGGAAAGGAGTGGCTGGTTACTTTTAATGCATCTAAAACTAAGATTCTCTCTTTACATGATCAACATTCTGATCCACATCTGGCATCAATTGAAATGAATGGCTCTCGTCTTCAGGAGGCCTCAAGTTTTGACAAGCTTCTGGGCTTGACAATTACTCCTGATCTTAAATGGAACACGTACATCAAATCTGTTGCCAGCGCCGCTGGAAAATGGTGGGATCTTTCTTTAGATCCAGTAAATATCTCACTGCTGATGCAATCCTCTATCTATATAAGAGCCAGGTACGTCCAAGGATGGAATACTGTTGCCACATCTGGGCAGGAGCTGCTAGAAAGAACTTGTCCTGCCTTGATAGAGTTCAAAATAGATTCGTAGCCTTGTAGGAGATGTCCTTTTCTCTTCCCTGCAACCTCTGTCTCACAGAAGAGATGTTGCGAGTTTGTCTCTGATGTATCGTTATTTTCATGGAAAGTGTTCGATTGAGCTTCAGTCTATGGTCCCCCCTCGCCAAACTTTCACAAGAAACACTCGTCTAGCTGAAAACACTATAACAATTCCCCCCACTCTTTATCTGTGCCTAAACCTAAACATAGATTCCATGAACAAAGCTTCTTTCTTAGAACTGCACGCCTGTGGCATTGACTTCCATTGTCCTGCTTTCCCGCTGACTACAATATGGTTGTCTTCAAGTCTAACGTAAATAAGTTCTTGATGAGCCGTTCCATATAAGTTAACAAATTTACCGAATTTTCATTACTAATGATTACTATATTTTCCAATTTCTACTGTACACTCTTTAACATCCTTGAGTGGTCTCTTGACCTTGATAATGTGGTGATGCCTGTGTAATATATATATATATATATATATATATATATATATATATATATATGAAAAGCGGAAAGCGAATACAGCGCCTAGACTTCCAAAATGGTCACCCATCTGGTAGTAGCCAGGCTCAATGTTGCTTATCTTCGGTGATCTGACAAGAACCGATGTGTTAACGTGATTATGCCGTACATTAAGTTATAATATTATCTCGGCATTGTTTCCAGTCGTCCCGAACCTCCACTTGCCACTGGTATTCAACAATGTCGACTCAGGAGAGATGTTGTTGGTTATTGCGCAACTCTTGCCACAAAAATTTCACGCGCAAGCACTCTTACCGTGGGTATCCATAGTCTGTCAAGACTGAAGGAAGCCTTCTTCATATATATATATATATATATATATATATATATATATATATATATATAAAGAGAGAGAGAAAGAGAGGTTGGGAGAGTGAGAAATGTGGCGAGCGAGAAACGAGGAAGGTCTATGTCTAAATGCGTAAATCATATATGATTAACAAAGCCTTATTGTTTACATTTAAGCATTCAATCTTATTGAATCTTTCTTTTATATTGATATTTTTATTTTGATAGATTTAAAAAAAAATGTTTTTTTCACGTAATAATTCAATTCTCGATGTTTTAGCTTCCCCATATATTGTTCTTAACATTTATTGGATCCTTGTTCTTGAGGGAATTACACCTACTTAACAAGAAACATTCATAAGAAACAAATTGTCGAAAAAAAATGTTGAAAAACAACATAAAATGATATTCAACGAAATGTTTCAAAATTAATATACATCGCCTCTCTCTTATTCTATTTCTTTGTGTTCATACACATATACACACATAAGTATACACACACATATATATACACACACACACACACACACACATATATATATATATATATATATATATATATATATATATATATATATATATATATATATATATATATACAAAGAAATAAAATTTTACTTGATTCTTCCGGCCTTGGCAGACATGTTTTAAATATTCTCTCCAGTGCTTTTTCTGTGCACATTTGAACTTTTCTTTTAATGATTTTTAACTCATTCCATTTGTGATTTTTTTCCAAGGAATTCTGCCTTTTGGATCATTTTGGACCATTTGGAACTTACCTGTTGGATTGGAAGTTTTTAATTCGACCGTGTTTGGATTTTAACATGCTTGAATTTTTTACCCTTCAGCGGACTATCCATTCATGTGAGATCTTTTTATCATTTTTCTTTTACCTCCTATTCCCCTTACCTCACCCATTTTTTAACCAAGTAAGATCTGTGAGTTACTTGTGGTCTCATTAAATACTTTTACATGCAAAATCCGATCCCGCATTTTGCTAATGCCTGCCCTCTGATGAGAAGGAGTGTATTTCTTCGAAACTCCGCGGATTAAGGATTATCCACTTATCTTGTGCTTCCTTTTTTAAATTAAATGTTTTTAACTCTTTTTCAAGATGTGTTTAACATGTTTTATTAATCATTTGTTCATATATATATCCATATATATATAAATATATTTAGCCATTTGTTTATACATATCCTTCTATTTATGAAGTTCGATGTATGTTCAATTTAACTACAGAGCATAGGCAAATATATGACAAAACAGCTATATTGCAAAATTCTAAAACGTTATTCATCTTAGTATTTATTTCTATGAGCATGTTTAAACTTCCTCTTTGGACAGCAAATGATTCGTAGTGTGGAAAAAATATCTTATAATAATTGTGTTAACTTAGAATATTTTTGGAACTGACTCTTCGGAAAAGTAGGAACTGTTTACCTTAGAAAAAAATGTGTATGATCACATAAATGAAAAAAAATCTGAAGAATATTTGCATCGTGTTTAATGATATTAGAACCATGTTCTATATATATATATATATATATATATATATATATATATATATATATATATATATATGTACATATATATACATATCTATATATTTATACATATATATATGTATATATATGTGTATATATATGTACTTATATATATATATCTATGTATATATATGTATATATATGCATATATTTATGTATGTATATATATACTTATATATATATATATGTATATATATGTATATATGCAGAACACACACACACACACACACATATATATATATATATATATATATATATATATATATATATATATATATATATATATATATATATATATATACCGCACTTTGGAGAAATTGCCCTGCTGGGGGTAATTGCACCAACTTTCTAAACATGCTTTTTTGGCAACCACGCAAATAAAGAGCGCTTATATAAACAGCGTCAATCGCTTTTTTGCAGATTTGTAAAATATCAATATTTCCCTAAATATACGTCACAATGAAATGGAACTTATATCATCAAATGACCGCTTTAAGGTTAGTTATTTCAAAAATGTTATTCAAATTCATGCGATATTCACAAAGTTATGACATCTTATTCTTTATTGTGGAATTTCCACTGTCCATCGCTCTATTTCAGGTCTCTTAAAGTGTTGTTTTAGAGGAAAAATACAATATCAAATCATACGAACTTTATTTATTGTTATATGTTTCTGTCAAAGAATAATGAGCACATCCTAGGTGCTAAGCCTCGAATAAATGATTTATTTATCGACATATCCACCATTTTTAAATAACTTTAAACAACCTTTAGTCCCCCGGAGAAGTTAATTACTTGAACTTAAATAGAAGTTATAGCTCTAGCCATATCAATTATGTTCTCCACACGGCATCCTTTGGAGTAACTTGCTCTCATCCCTTATAAACTCCTCTTTTTAATATTGACCCGGGATATTCAATGGGGTTAAAGTCTGGAGAACACGGTGGTCAGTTCATGAGAGTTTATCCAAAGAAGGCCATACATTAAAGGAACGCTCCTCGTTGGCGATGAAATCTGTAAAGGATAGGAGTTCCGTTTGAGTTCCAAACATTGGTCCATCTATGCGGACCGTCAATAGTAGCACGGGTCTTATCTGTAAATAGGGCACGTTGGAAATCCATTTTCATGTAATTCTGTGCCACAGACTTTCGTTTTACCATGCGTTGTTTGCTCAATTGAATAGTTTTGATGCTCCTTGCAATCTCATTCAACGCATTACATCGGGCCTTTCTGGGTCTTGGAACGCATCCAGCTCTTGTAAAACTGGAAGCACTGGTGCTGTTTTTGTTTTTGCTTTA